>NC_136918.1:128660314-128867863 GCF_949752795.1 Hyperoodon ampullatus
GTAGGGACCTTTGAGATCAAAAGATTTATGTGCCCAATACCTTACTTTAGAGATGAGAACCTAGATAACCAGAACAAAAAAGACCCCTAAACTTTATGACTTTTAATTACCTGGAATTTTTATATAGATACAGTTTGAAATTTGAATTAGAGTTTTTTTTTTTTTAACTAAACCATTATACTTACAACCTGGAAATATTACATGTGGGGTGTGTGTGTGTGTGTATGTGTGTGTGTGTGTACATTCATGAATATTTTTGATAATATCAATTTTAAAAACCCTTTTTGATCTACTATACAACAGGATCAGATTTTTCTATGATTTTTGTAGGCCTGACTCTATATAATAATAAACAGGTAATTCATTTAATAAAATTAACATATAACTATACAAAATTGTAAAAGTCATGCTGTAGTGGTTAGTTGACATAAATTAATGTTGTATAGTTATTTAATGGTATGTTTATTGATTTTGGTTTTGCACTTTTCTTAAATATTTTTAAGTCAATGAATATCCCCGACTCCAGTCTCAAACATTCTTACATGTCTTTGGAAAACTAGGGGGTCTCAGACAATGTGACTATATTGCCTAGTAAATAAAATAGTCCTAAGTTGGTGTGTAGGTAAGAGATTTGAACCAAGAAAAAGAATTGTGTTCATGTTTTGCCACTGACTAGATACACAGCCTTTGGCAAGTCCCTTTTCCTATTTGGCATCATTTGAAAAATTATGTGATTAGCCCAGTTATGTTTACATTAGTTCCAGCTCTAGGAACTATTATGAACTCAAAATTTAAATCAAGGAAAGGAAGTGAAACATCAGTCAAGCAATAAATGTTGTTGAGTTGGAGTGGAGTTAAAGTTGTCATCAAAATTTACAGGGACTATTCACTCCCTGAAATAAAAGTATTTCTTACATCTCTCAAAAATAATCCCCATGGGGGTCAAATGTGGAAAGAAATCTACTTTATTCAAGTCTCATTTTTTTCATGAACATGCATATTTGGTCAATTTACATGAGACAAAATATTGAATCTGAATAGAAATTAGGATCCTACAATTTCAAATCTCCATCTTTTTTTGGTTTATGAGCTTTAAGGCCCTGATAAAAACCTTAGAAACTCTCTAAAGAACAGATAGCTTTCATTTTTTTTTGAGATGTTTCTAAGATGATTGATAAATATCTTTACTGGTTAAAATAATTTAAAAGATATACATTTTTTGAGCACTTAGGTGGTCTTATCATTATTGTTAAGATAAATTCCTAAATTTTTATCATGTCCTTTGAGTCACTGCATGTCCTGGTCCAGTTATGCCCCTCCAGGTCTCTCCGCTCATTGTTCTCCCCTGCTGACTACCTTTCCTAGTGCTGGGAATACTCCATGTTACACTCTATCTCAGGTACATATATATATATATTGGGTTGGCCAAAAATTCATTCAGTTTTTTCTATAAGATAGTATGGAAAAACCTGAACGAAATTTAAAAACTAGATTTAAACCCAAACTTTAAAAAGCTAGATTTAAGGTATATATATATATATATATATATATATATATACACACACATACATACCTTAAATCTAATTTAAAAAAAATAAAAATAAAAATGTGCATAGTGTCTAAAGTCAAATTGTTCTCTAGGGTTTATAACTTAAGTTCTGAATGTTATGAGAAAAAAAAAATGTCTCTTCTGCAAACTTGATTCCTATTCCCCAAATGTGGCCACTTTCCAATCCTTTAGCTACTTCTTCTAATACTGTCCTACTGTCCATGTTTTATCTAACATGCTTATATGCTATTCCTTGAGTTTTCATAAGGGATTATTACTGACTTCCTAATTTGAGAAATGGTTCTCATAAACCCACTCTGTCCTCCAAACACACACATCTACCCCCACCCCTCATCTTATCACAATGATATCATAATTTGAAAAGTCCAAAATTAGTGATTATAATGTATGCTTATACAAATCTGATTTTCAAGTGAATCATGGTTATATTTTCTTTCTTCATTACATTTCCTTTAATTGTCTTGATTTTTAAACTTTGTCTGGTTTTGCATGTGACTGCCTGTAATTTAGTCCCAAATTACTGTACTAGAAGGCCAAATCTCCAAATAATGTGTTCAAGAATATCCAAGTCTTCTGGGGACTTCCCTGGTGGTCCAGTGGTGAAGACTTCACCTTCCAATGCAGGGGTGCAGGTTTGATCCATGGTTGGGGAGCTAAAATCCCACATACCTCTTGGCCAAAAAAACAAAACATAAAACAGAAACAATATTGTAACAAATTCAATAAAGACTTTAAAACAAAGCAAAACAAAACAAAGATATCTGAGTCTTTAAAAAAATACTTTTAATTTAAAGATTGGTCTTCTGGAGGCTCCTGTCTTCCTGCACCAACCTATATGGTGTGCACTTGGGCCCATTGGACAGTTGTCACATGGGGTTTGCCTTTACGTAATCCTAGAGCTACCCTACTCCTTTCTTTTCTTTGTTGGATCCTCTGCTTCTTGGATTCTAAGTCTTCCTCTTCTAAGTTTCCTTCCTTAACTAGTGGAATATATACTCTTAGACTCATGAAAAGTGTGAATAGGGAAGGGAGTTAATTCTCTTTTTTGATATCTTGTTTTTCCATAATTATCTTTGTTGTACCTCCATTCTTTATTGAGAGTTAAACTGGCTGGATAATTCTAGATTAGAAGTAATTTTCTCTTAAATCTTCATCTTTAAATCTTCCTTTCAGATGTTTATTTTTGCTATCATATTTTTAATTTTCAGAATTATTTGTTGTTGTTGCTACATGTTTCCATGATTTTCATGGCCTCCTTATTCTAAGGATCTTTCTGTGGAACTCAATAACAATTTTTTTTTCTTGAAAGTTCATTTCTGCTCTATGCATTGTTTCTGTTTCTTAAAAAGTTTTAAACTCATATTTAAGGTTGAGGGTGCCACAATATGATTGGAAACTGTCCACTGATGGATTTCCCTGTTGGAAAGTCTGGATTGACTGTTTTGCTAGGTGACATAATTCTCCAGAAAGGAATCATCTCATTTCCTTGCTAAAAGTTATAATCCTTTTTGCTCATTTTGGGAGCTGTTTGTAAAGAGATCTAGTGTGGTCTTGCCTTTCAATGTGCAGAGTTTCATTTTACTTAATTGTTCTCAGTATGTTACCCTACCTCCAACTATGACTAGTGTCCATGAGTCCAAAATTTCTCTAGTCTCTATAATGTAAATATCTAATTTTTGACAGGGCTGGGCAATGTCAAATTATTAGAACCAGAGTGTAGAACAATGGTTTCAGGGGCTAGTGGGTGGTGGAAATGGGGAGACTTTGGTCAAAGGGGGCAAACTTTCAGTTATAAGATATATTCTGGGCCTCTAATGTATAACATGGTGAATATGGTTAATAATACTGTATTGCATATTTGAAATTTGCAAAAAGAGTAGATATTAAGTGTTCTTACCCCTCACACACACATGCAAAGAAGTGACTATGTGAAGTGATGAATGTGTTAATTAACTTGATTATGGTAATAATTTCACCATGTATACTAGTACTAAATTATTATGTTGTATACCCTAAAGATATATCATTTTTATTTGTAAATTATACCTCAATAAAGCTGGAAAAAACTTAAAAATAAAACAGAAGGTTTATTGCTCACTCATACTAAATCATCAGTGAGGTTACCATTCTCACTCAGAGTCCCTGATTCTGCTATCTACAGCATTGCTGGTTGTGGTAGGAAAAAAGCAAACATCTACTGGATCTTATTTATGAGTCACTTCCATCCATTTACACTGGTCACAACTTGCTATATGACCACTCCCATCTTTAAGGTGGCAGGCAAGTGATCCCCTTCTTCCCACCTAGAAATAGATGTAAGCCTAACATTAGTGGCCACTTGTCATGCCTAGGGTCTAATGGATTCCCCTTAAACAGAGTCGAAAACAGACTGCCATATAGAAGGCAGGCAACTCTTGTGTATACTGACCTCAAAATCAAATCCAAAACTCCCCAAACACTATCCTCAAACAATGCACTATGTGTGCCTGTTGTTGTCAGATAGAAACCAGAAACCACACTGAGAAGGGGATTCTGGGAAAAGCAGTCCCAATCTTTTTCTCTGTGATGCATAGGAAACAGAGCCACTGGAGGTTGAAGCCTTGTTGTCCATAGACAATCTGAGCACATTAGGAAAGTTAGGTAACTCCCTTAAGGTTCAGACAGCAAATGCAAACCAACTCTTTATGGGACCAATGTCCCGTGACTTCAAGTTCAATATAATTTTCATCATGATGGTGTGTCCCAGACTTTATACAATTATAACTTGTATCCTACCTTTGAGAGAACTTGTCCTGGTATTGATACCATTCTTTAAACAATGTATTTTTAGCTTGGAGGCAATTATTTTAAAAGAAAATCTATGCATAAGAAAAGTGGAAATTTACAAAGAAGCATGGTCCTAGACAGGAAAAGCTGTTTCCAGAATTAGAAGGCAGAATCTAGGAATACTAAAGCAGGACAGAGATATGTCCCTGGTCCCAAGGGACTGAGAGGATATGCAAGTAGAACTTGAGAGTAAACAGGTAAAGAGCAGACAGACATGGGGTTCCCGCAATCCTGCAAGAAAGGAAAGAGCTTGAAGAATGAGAAAGAAAGTTCTGTCAGTGATGAGAATGGAAATGAATGACTGAAGTTTGGAATTGAGGGTCTGAGGCAGTTATGAGCCTGTGAGAAAGAGAGTCAGAGTCTGAGGAAGGAGCACTGTTGGTGAAAAGATATATCCTGAGGAGGGGGAATGGAGGTGGGATTAAGGGAGAGGGTTGCCTAGAGGTATGGGGCTGGAAGTTCAAACTATCATGGACAATGGTTTAGAGAAAGGTGGTTAAGGAGGAGTGAAAAGTGTACATTGTATGAGTCTTAGGTTGATTTTAGGGGAGGGAGGCAAAAAGTGATGCTCAGGAGAAGTGTAAGGAATGTCTTTGTGACTGGGGTGGGGCAGTGGGAGCTGTGGGAACCAAGGATGCTGATATGGGCTGAAGAGAAAGTCATGCATCATATCAAAGGAGCCATGGGTTGTAAGACCCTGCTGAAGTAGGCACCTCTGCTTTTCTGAGATAGGCCTTTGAATGAACCATCTTCTGTTAGAAATGGGCAAAGGAAACTGGCATGAATACCATGTTTCCTCTTTTATTTTGTCTTAATGATCCATGGTTCTCTTCCAAATCCACTCCAGGCAAGGCAATAAACAGTGTAGAGAAAATGTCTTTTGATATATATTAATTTAATAACATGTGCTTCCTGATACAAAGGGAAATATCCTTTAGCATTTTTGTGGTTGCAATAAATACGTGGGGAAAATACTGAGGAGGTTCTAAATTGCCCACATTTTTTCACTTTTGTTTTTAGATTTTGCTTCATAATTTAAACAGATGAAAACAATCAAGAGCTTACATAGAGGGATGTAAATCTGAAGATTAGTCAATTTATTTGATGCAAAATATTTTCAGTTTTTCCAATAAGTAAATGGTAAAGAACTCTTTTGCATTTTAAACTAGAGAATCTTGCTATTGATATCATTGTTTTTTCTTGGGTAGGGACAGGGCGGGTAAGAGGGTCTTTTCTTCTCTTTTCTTTTTTTTTCCAAGAAGAAAGATTGAAATTAATCCTAAAATCTGTAGTAAAACAGTTTATAAGTTTGCTTAGCTTTATAAAGTTTGCAAATACCTAGGCCTTGGGACCCAATGCCTTAAGACATCTTGTTTTATTCTGAAAGGCACCTCCTTTGTTAGAAAGCTTGTCCTTTCAACAGAAGAAAATTACTGGCTGGTAATCTAATCTTTGAAAAATAACTTGGATTTTCTGGCAACAAAAAAAGATAAAAGCAGTATTGGAAAATAAACTACACTGGAAACTAAAAGCTTGAGAGGAAGGGGAAAATAACTTCTTAAAAATAGTTACTCCATAGGCTGTTTCATCTGTTAAAATCCTTGGTACTGGGTGAAAGAGCTTGGGTATTGTGGTGTCCTGTCACCAGCTCCAACTAGGGACCAGTCCAGAGTTCCCTAGTGGGAGGAGGCAACTCACAAACGACAATTTTTTCTTTTAAGGATATTCTTGCCCTTTTACTGACAAAATAATGAGCTTCTTCCCCCTCTTCCCTCAGACTGCTATACTTTGAGAAGAAATAATGACAGCACAACAACCACATTTTTTATTACTCTGGAACAAAGCACGCTGCATTCTTCTGTTGAAGGTAATCATGATGCTAAGATCTGATTAGACTGTTGTTTTTGCTATTGTCACTGAGAGTCATATTGGTAAACTCTAAAAGCCAGATGTGTCAGGAAGTGACACGGAAAGGAGTGGTACTGTTGACCTTTTAGATATTTCCAAATTATTTTCAGCATAAAGTTTGGATTTTTCAATCTAATATTTCTTAAATTACATTTTTTCTGTAGTTTCCTTTGAAGTATTGTATAAGTCTTCTTGGGCTGTTATAATAAAATTCCCACAGAGTAGGTGACAAACAATGGAAATTTATTTTCTCACAGTTCTAGAGAGTAGTAGTGAAAGATTAAGGTTCAGTTGATTCAGTTTCTGGTGAGAGCTCTCTTCCTGGCTTGCAGATGGCTGCCATCTTGTTCTGTCCTCATGTAGCCTTTTCATTGTGAGTGAGTGGAAGAAAGAAAGAGAGAGAGAGAGAGAGAGAAATAGGGAGGGAGAGACTGTTCCTCTTCTCATGAGGCCACCAGTCCTATTGAATTTGGGCCCTCCTGCACATATGACATTATTTAACTTTAATTACTTCATAAAGACCCAATCTCCAAATACGATCACGTTAGGGGTTCCCTCATATATATGGAATATATATATACATATATAACAAATTCTTGTCAATGATGGAAACATGAAAGATGATCTCTTTTTTTAATATTTGATAAGAGTTTATTGCATGTATAACAACAGTTTGCAAACTAGGAATTTTCAAATACAAAACTAATATGGAGCTCAGAGGCGTGACCTTACAGGATGGCTTATAAAGTGAAAATGAGGAAATACCTTAACCTTTACAATGATAGATTGCTACAATCTGGGAGTTTCCAGATGGTAGGGGGTTGGTTACAAATAATTATTTTATGCCATTTTTAGGAAGATGATTTACATTTTTATTATTATTGTCAAAGACATTTATAAGAAATAACCTATTTTTTCACATGTTCATGAAGTAAGCTAGATTTAGTTTTGCTTACATCGCTCAGGGAATTGTCAAGTTTGATCTCCATTTTGTATTGTACTTTAACAGAACAAAAGGAGTAGCATGTTCTTTTAGAAGTATTTCTCTTAAACTTAGTAAACAGATAAATTGTCCTTTTTGACTCAAAAAAAATTTTTTACTGAAATATTTAGGACTAGCCATCTTAAGTCAGTATATTCTTTCCTCTGAGAACTAGTGAGGAAACACTGGCAAATCATTTATGTCTAAATCTTTTCCTCGCTATTTGTGCAGATCAAAGTCTATCTTTACCAAATCTCATCCTTAGTATTAATTCATGTTGCAATTAATAAAAAAAATACTCACCTTAATTATTTTCATTTTAGATCTAGATTGTGATTTCCCTAGGGAATTTGTAAACATTTTGATTTCTCAAAAACATTTACAGTTAAATTTGTTTAGAGGAAGATTGCTTTTGGGGAGTATTTCCACAAGTGGCTAATCCCAGACATTTTATACTGACTCTTTTAACTTTAGATTTCTAGATATAAATTTTCCTGCTTACTGTTGAATTTTAGGGGTACATTTTTGGGGGTCTTTTTGCCTCCTGTAAACCATCTTTACCTCCAATTATAGTGGGGTTTTTTTAATCTTATTTTATTTTAGTTTTTATACAGCAGGTTCTTATTAGTTATCCATTTTAGTGAATATATGTCCATCCAATCTCCCAATTCATCAGATCTCTTTCTTGATAGCAATGTATTATTACAAAAATATGAAAGTAACTCTAAAGTGACCACTTGAACTTGCATTTTATAGCCATTGTTAAGTTTAAAGTATGCAACAGCTTCCATTTGGGTTACACTTAATATTTTTTCAATAAATTCCAGGTCACATATTTTGTGTGATACTTACAATTCATTTTTGGTAGAAAACCTGTCATTAAGCCTTGGCTGAGGAAACTGGGTCATAGCATAGTGGAAAGACCAGTAAACACACTGTGAAATTAGAAGATCAGGAGAGAAGTTCCAGTGCTTCTCCTGTGGGAGGCTGAATTAGTAGTTTAGGATAAGGGACCTTCTCTCTAAAATGAGAGCATTGTTTTGGATGAAACCTTAAAGTTCCTCCTGGCATTCAAGGTCTGTGTTTCTATGAAACACAAGGAAAATGAAGAGATTTGCTGTCAGCCACACAGAAAATGAATAAAAATTGTGGGTTTAGGACCCTGTTTTCCTGACTTGCAGTTAATGGAAATTTCCAGAAATATTAAAGGTCTAGTGTCAAGTGTCTTACCCTAATTCTCTTGACAGCATTGGAGGCTTATGTTTTACTTACTTCAGTGGTTGAAAACACAGAAAGAACACCTCCCTTTCAGGTTTAATAGGAAAAAATACCTGCTTTATGTCCTATAGAGAGAGTTGTTTTTTTCCTTAGTAAAAAGAGAAGAAAATGATGACTGCAGATGTTTAAGAGGATGGCTATAAATTCAGTGAGCTATAAACAAGAATTGTGATGGGAATAAAACCCAATGCCCTTATAGGGAAACCCAGACATGCAAAGATTTGTACATGCGCCTTGCATTAGGGTTTGGTTTTTTAAAGAAGCTTGTGGTGGTACTAAGGGTTTGCCTGTAAAATGAGACATGAATGATGGCTGGCAGATCTGAAGCACAAAGAAGGATCTGAAAGCTCTTGTGTTTACACTTGCACAATGAAGGTTGTAAGCAGATCTTTCTAAACAAGACAGGGCAATTTAGAAGGATTAAGAGATCTGAACTTAGCAGAGTATGTGCTACAATTTTCCTCCTTTCTAAAACTTCATTAAATTAAGTTCCCCGTGCTGATACACCTAGAACAAAGGGATTTTGAAAGTTCCTTTTCAGGAATTTGCTGTCTATGGCATCTCGTTGCTTGTCACTTGAGTTTATAATATGGCTTCTTTTGTTCCATGAGGCTAATCCGTTTTGGTTATTTTCTGTGTGGTAGCAAACCATTTCAATGAAGTAACTCCCTAAGGCTAGGTAAGAAGGCACACAGATTTTCAGTTTCATTCTGAAGAGATTTGTTTACATATATTCAGAATATAATGGAAAATGCTCTTCAGGTCTTAAGTCATCCTTGTTTTGTCTCTATTCCAAGATAAATTTAGTTAGGGAGAAATTGCAGTACAATGCCCAGTCCCTTTTTTTTTTTTTTTTTCCGTACCCGGGTCTCTCACTGTTGTGGCCTCTCCCGTTGCGGAGCACAGGCTCCGAACGCGCAGGCTCAGCGGCCATGGCTCACGGACATAGCCGCTCTGCGGCATGTGGGATCTTCCCGGACTCGGGCACGAACCCGTGTCCCCTGCATCGGCAGGCGGACTCTCAACAACTGCGCCACCAGGGAAGCCCCCAGTCACTTTTGATTTATGTTGGAATAAAAAAATACTCAAGCACTGGAGTCTTTCTCTCCTACTGTCCAAGGAGTTCATGTCTGAGGGCTGCATTTCAGGTGAAATCACATCATGATTAGTCCTTTGGCTACTGCATTAAACTAGCACTCTCAAATTCTCACATTCATCCCGTTTTGGGGAGAAATTTCAGCTGTATGGGAAAAGCATATATGTTTTGATACATTAAATTAGCAGTAACCCAGAGAATAGTCATAAGTTCATGACTAAGTTATATATCCAGAAGGTTACATCACTGAGTACCTCACATTTATTAAGAATGCTGCTCAAAACATTACTCTGTACAAAGACGTAGGACTGATTAGCAGATTTTTGCTGATAGGAAATTTTACATATAATTATATACATAAATATGCGTTATATATTAACATCATTATATTCATAAAATATATCTGATATGTGGATATAATATTAATTCTATAAAATATTAACCATAAAATTATATTAACCATATGACTTTTATATGCATCTTATTCAATGAAGTGTTTTTTTGAGCAATTTTATGAATTCAGTACTCTTGTTGGTACTGCTGAAGATACAAAAGAAGAATAAGATAGCTTCCTAAGTGTTCAGACACCTTTCCAAAAGTCCTTTATTACTGCACTTCCTAAAATGGATGCTCATCTAGGGGATCCAGATAGTAAATTTACCTTCTTCTATCAAATCTTTTTGGACCAGATTTCCAGTCTTTTGTGGAAAACCAATTTTCCTTGTTTCAATGAAAACATCAGCCACATTCCCTGTGAATATAGAGACTGTTAGGAGATTTATGACTTGTTTTGGTTTAAGGAGAAAGGAAAACCTAATTTTAATAAAATAAATTTTATGGACTATGAAGTATCATCACTATTTTGTATCAATTCTAAGGTAAAGAAAAAACATTCTGAGATGATGCTCTGATGACTGATGGTCAACCACATCATTGACTCTACCTTTTTTGGGCTGTGAAACAACTGGAAGTTATCCCTGACAGGCAGGCTCTATGAAGTGACCTGGTGGACTTCCCATCCCACTCCCTGCTGGGAAGGTAGTGACCCCACAAATACTATTCCCAATAGTTTGGGATTTTTCACACACTCCAATTTTCTTCCATATTTAACGTAAGACACATGATTTTGTCCAAGAAGTATATCCTTACTATGTGCCTCACGATCATCATTTCTATCTTCTTTCTCAAGAAAACAGTTCAATGAAAAATTATGTTGGGTGGAGTGTTGGTTAGAAAGAGCAGGAACAGCAACAATGGATTTTTTTTTTTTCTATAAAGCACAGTTTGACACTTTTGAAAAAGAGATCTCCAGTTGGTATATCAGAATCAATCAGTAAATCTTGGAGCTGCATTTGTTAGTTCTTTAGGACAGATACTGCCCTGTTTTTCCACTTTGCCATGTTCCTCTTGCCAGTCCCAATTCCCCCACCTCCCTCAGGCCCATCATCCTGCAGTTTGTCAGGATTTCTAGAAAATGAGGAATGCAGAGTTGTGTCACCAGCGACTTTAGATCAGCACATTCCATACTACCATGTCTTCCCAATTATCTCCAGGATTTGATTAAATGATTCCAATAGGCCATAGACTCAATTTTAAGTTAAATCCTAAGATATGATATTATTAGAGTAATGCATTTAATGAACCTATGGAATTCTCACCTATGAATGAATAATATTGTTTTACCAAGTCTACTATGAGATTGTTAGTTTTTACTTAATATGCTTGAATTAATTTTTACATTAATGAAATAACCATTATAACTCTCATTGGGTAAGTTGTCCTTTTTTTTTTTTTTTTTACTTATAGTGGTTTAACTGTAAACTGATGAGATTTTGCTCATTTGTATAGATTACTTTATGCATTCACAATCACATAGGAAAATAATTTTCATCCATTCATTCAGCAAGCATTTATATCTGTTTTCTAAAGGTTATGCTTTATCAAATTAATACATATGCATGTCATTCAATAACATGGAGGAGTATGAATCAGAACATCAGCCTCCTTTCTTCCTGAACCAATTAGAAATTTATTTTCCAATGTGATCTTGATCTCTATACATCTTTTTCTTGGTTTCACCACTTTATCCAAACCAAATCTACCAGTTTCTCAGTATGAATGATGATACTCATCTTTCATCTCTTCCTCCAGATATTGATAACTGTATTATTATTTTGTGTTTGTCAAGTGGTTAGCTTTGTAACTACTATAAGCCTCCAGTTCTTTTTTCCATTAGCTTTCTACATCTCATTTTAAGGTAAGAATATCATTTCCCCCATTCTTTCCTGCATACTCTCTCTCTTCTTCCTCATACCATTATTCTATTACTAAACTTTTATTTTCACATCCTCAAGATTTTTAACATTAATAAATTGTTTAGTAACCAAAATCAATGAATCCCCGGAAATTCTTAGTGTGAAAGGATCCAGATTTTTTTACTCGAAGGATAGATTTTATAAGGAGAGTTTGTTGAAAAAGCTGTGGGAGAGCTGTGAGTCCCACCTGATTCACGAAACTGAAAGTCTCAGCCTCTACTGCTTAAATGAAGTGTAGTGAGAAAGGTTAGAATATTGCTCAGAGGGCCTGATGGGTATAAAGCTGGATGACATGGAGCATCAGTGCCTGGTGTTTTCCTGAGAAAGTCAAGGATACTGTAATAGACAGTGGGAAACTGCACTGTCTTCTGGGAACAAGGCTAAGGGTAAGTGAGTGTTTTCCATTAATTAAATGTGGTCCAAGTGGGACAACAAGCCAACCCAAAGCAGCTGTCTCTCCTTCTAAAGAGGATCTCCTCCAATAGAGAGTTCTGTGTAGAGTAGACTGCTGTAAAACTAGAGCTGAGATGCAATCAGCACTGCTTATGACAGAGAACTTATAACTGGATGGGCTTAGCAAAGGAGTTCCAAAGCAGTCTCAAAAGTGTCCATGAGATAAAGAGTAAGCTTTAAACTTCTGCCAAGCCTGGAGAACATGAAGATAACTTACAACCATACTAGCCAAACAAAGAATTTTCTGACTCGCCCTTTATCCTTGGACCTTCTGATGCTCCAGACCCAAGGATTTCAGGAACAAGACACAGGGAATGAGAAAGAGGTGAGTGAGAAAGAAGACAGAATCCTATCTGCCCACCTTCCTGGATGCAGTTTCACATCTAAAGGTAGCTCCAATTGCTAGGTGGCATTGTTGGGGAGTAAGTCTTATGCTGGAAAGAAAATTAACATGGTGATTATTGATACTATGAGCATTCTAATGTCTGGCTTAAGATTATACATTGTGACTTACCAATTTAGAGGGAACTTCTGACTTTTATGCCTTGGGAGTATCCAAAGAAGTAATGATATTGTTACTTTGCATCCAATTACAAAAAAACCATTTTTCCTCAATTTTTCAAAAGAACAGCAAGAGGAAAAAAAGTAAAATTGAGTTTTGAATATATCCCTGAATTCCCATTTTTAATGTATGAGTTGTAATAAATGCTGTTTAATTCTAGTCCAAGTATTTTCTATAAGTATGTATGGTTCTTTATGGGTATACTATCACAAATCCAGAGTCACTTAAAAAAGAATTTTTTTCAGGTCCAAATCAAATGTCTTCTCTTTTCTTATAGTTCATTAATTGCTCTAAATGATTCAGTATGTTAATTTGCTTCACCTTTGAGATTCTACATTTGTGTGCAAATTTTTAAACACGTTTTTCAAGGAATTTCTGATTATTTTTCTGCTTTTTATATTATTTGCTTACATTGTATTTTTCTCATACATTCCGTTACAAAGAATCCTGTTTCCCAGAAAATGTCATCTTAGAATTTTCTTTTTTCTTCCTGCTCCAATCTGCACTGGTTGCTCTTTAGTACAGCTATACTGCTGATGTTTTAAGATATCATTTCATTGCTCTTCTGGTTCAGAGTCACTGGTTTTTCATTCCATGTCTTTCCCTTTTTTGGTTTACTACCTTATTTGTTGGGATACATTTTCAAGTAATTTATTTGTTGGGAGTAAGCTTTCTGATGATTTGCATGTCCAAAAACGTTTTATTCTACATCACTTTTCATCAGTAGTTTGATTGGGAAGAGCTTATCTACTTGATCAGCCATGATAAATAAGATTATGCTGCTTTAACAAACAACCCACAAACCTCAGTGATTTAACATCACAAATATATTTTTTGTTCAAGCTATGTGTCTAGTGCAGATCGAGGCTCCTTGTCAGAGTTTGATCCAGTGGAGGCTCCATCTCAACAAATGCTTCCGCAGTTATGAAGGCAGGGATAAGGGAATAGTGTGCATTGGCTCCGAAAAAGGACATCTGGAAGAAACATGCTGATTTCCATTTGTATTTTACTGACCCGCAAAGTCATATGACCATACTTAAGGCAGGTAAAAGGAAGCATGACACATCATGCACCTTCCTTCTAGAAGTCATATAGTATATGACTTTCACTCATA
This sequence comes from Hyperoodon ampullatus, assembly GCF_949752795.1. Taxonomy (NCBI): domain Eukaryota; kingdom Metazoa; phylum Chordata; class Mammalia; order Artiodactyla; family Ziphiidae; genus Hyperoodon; species Hyperoodon ampullatus. The sequence goes on from NC_136918.1 coordinate 128,674,419, forward strand.
TTTAATTGGTCAAAGTAAATGCCAAAAGCACATTGATGTTAAAGAGGGAAGTGAAATCTGACAACGTGTCTGGAAGGAGGGGAGAACTGGATTATCTATAAATAGTCACAGTACTATACATCGCTTAACAATAAATTTCTCTTTGATTTTCAGGGCATTATTCCAATGTCTTTTAGCATCCAGTGAACTTTTGACTGCCATTTCTTTGCATGTGACTTGTGTACCCTGACAGGGTAAGACATTAGAATTTTCTTTTTATCTCTGGTGTTATAAAATTCTATGATGGTGAGATTCAGTGTGGATACCTAAAAATTTATTTTACTGGGCATTGAGTAGGACATTTTAAGGCTGAAGGTTAGAATTCTTCAATTCTGAATGAATTCTCAGATTGCTTCTTCAATAAATTTCTCCCTTCATTTCTTTATTCTCTCATTCTGGAATTTTTACTAATTTACTTTACAGAGAAATAGAGCTTTGAAAACCTTATATGAGGATGAGAAAAATGAAATATAATAGAAATTCCTATGAGCTTAGATGAACAGTGAAAAAGAAAACCTCATAGGTAAGAAAATACCATAAAGAAGTAAATGAGTCAGTAAGCACTACCCATATTGCTTTTTCAGCAGGTTCTATGACTCCACTGGACATCATCCAAGATCTTTCTCACCAAAATATTTTAACTCTAATTTTTATATAATGGGTATGAAGACTAAATTATTGAAAAACAATAAAAAGATACATTACTCACTATAGTGAAAATTATTGCTTAAGTATATCTATGCTATAAAATAAGAATAATCCATGTCAAATTTTAAACACAAAATATTTATAAGTGTAATATCCAAGAATTATATTACATTTATTTATTACTTATACCCTCTGTCACTTAAGGATATTTTCAAACTCAAGTAAAGTAAAACCAAGTAAAAATGGCAACAGATGAAAGTAAAAGGATAATTATTATCTGCTTAATAAAAAGTGCAGAGGCAGAGGGTCTAGGATTGTTTTGAACGTTCAGCCATATCATCTAGGGGCACAGCTCCTTATAGCCTTCCATTTCACCATTTTAGAACGTTTATTTTTCTAGTGGATGTGGATCACTTATTATAATAGTATTACTTACATAGGTGGTAGCAATTAGGTAACTTAAGAAAAAACGGCTAATGCATTTTCCAGAAGTCAAAATCATAAACTTATGCTAAGGATTTTCATCTTAAACAGAAAAATGGGCTCATTTTTCTGGGCCATGTTTTGTTCAAGACCAACTGAATCTCAACTAAGTACAATGCTCTATAAGTGTCAGGTCTGAGGTGTATGAGGGAAACAGCAATCTTCTTCCCCTCCATCCTCCTAGTCCGGTGACCGTTGTTAGGTCTCCTTTAGGAGCAGTGTCATTTATCCCCTTGGGTCCCAGCAGTTTGGATAAATGCTAACCCAAAAGTGTCAGATTCTATTCTCAATGTCAGATGACTTAAGAAAGGTTAGTTTCACTCTGTTCCAGGACTCAATGCCAGGAACAGGAGCCAAGTACTGTTGGATTAACATGAAGGGAATTATATTCTTGGGGCAATTTAGCAGAAATCAAGGTCTATGGAGCCTGGGATTGAATAAAATGCTAGAGATATGGTGGCAAAAGTTACAGAATGAACTTGCCAAGAAGAAAATAGACTGTATCTTGTAAAGAATAATTTCCCCCCTTTGCTTCTATTTACTTGAAAACCAAATGAACGCAAGCGTTCTTTTGCCCTTAATTTTAGAACTAACAGGGATAGACAAAACCAGATCAATAAGCACCACAGCAAGAAGGGATTATTACCAGGTTGAACAAGTGTGTTCTTTACATTTAAGGTGCTGCTTTGTTCTGTTATTGCACTTATATCCACTCTATCCCAGAAGACATTGTATTTTCACCAGGTACATGCATGGAATTTTTGAGTGGTATTTCCAGAGATTAGTTTATAAATAAAGTCATTTGAGATGCTGGAAGTGTTTTTTTTTTTTTTTTTTTACATACCTGAAAGCTACTTTGGGAAAGAGAGTAGCCCAAGGAGCACTAAGATTAAGGATACTGTGTCTTTTGCCTGCCTCTGTCATAAACCGACTGTGTAAATTTTGGCAAGAACACAAGCTCTCTAGACCTCGGTTGTAATGTGATGGCTTTGAACCAGACAGCTCTAAAGTCTTTCCAGATTCAATAGCCTGTAATGTCAAGACGATGGATGCTCTCAGGCTTCCCTTTGGTGCACATCCCATGAGGTAATACGGAAGCACAGGACACTGAACTCTCCTTCTCAGCCTGGTATAAAGCATAGCTTTGCGGGAAGAAAAAAGGCAGCTAGTTTTACTCTGCCCTGCCCCTCTTCCTTCACATGTAATCATTTTTAGGCTAATTTCATGCTTTAATAACTTCTGCATGAAAGTTCTTAGAATTCCCCAGAGACCTTTGGCTTGACTGTCAAGTGTGGGAATCTAAAATCCGGCTTCCTTTGATCCTTTCGCTTTTCTTCTTCTTTCCCATAATAGTTTAGATTATCCTATGCTGTCATATTCTGTTTTCTAATTCCTCTTCAGTGTGACAATCCTACTGCATACATTAAACTGCACACAAGAGGTATGTAAATACAGATTCCTCAACTACAGACTTATTCCATCCTGCCCCAAATGACCTTTTTCCTCAAAGCATGAACAAACTGGACTGTGCTTGGAAGAGCCCAACCAAACTGTTTTCCAATATCTCAGCTCAGAGGCTAAGAAATAAGAAGTCCCAACATCTAAGTTTATGCATTGAGATAAATCTCAGAAGACATATAATTAAAATCCTCCAGACCGTGGGTGACTCAGGTCACATGGAAACTCCTGTCATAACACCTTGATATCTGCAGCTCGGTATCACTTAATGGGCTCTTTTTCTTATTTCTCTCTAATTTTGTAGGCTGATCTTAAAATTCCTGCTGACACATTGTGGCAATAGCTCAAGGTCATCAACAGTTAGTATTCTACATACATTTATTTAGTTTTTAATTTGTAAATTTTAATTAATTAATTTATTTTTATTGAAGTACAGTTGATTTACAATGCTGTGTTAATTTCTGGAGAACAACAAAGTGATTTGGTTTTATATATTTATATATGTGTATATACACACACACCTATGTATTTTTCTTTTTCAGATTCCTTTCCATTATAGCTTATTACGAGATGTTGAATATAGCTCCCTGTGCTATACAGTAGGTCCTTGCTCTTTATTTTATATATAGTAGTGTGTATCTGTTAATCCCGAACTCTTAATTTATCCGTCCCTCACCTTTTACCTTTGGTAACCATAAGTTTGTTTTCTATGTCTGTGAGTCTATTTGTTTTGCAAATAAGTTCATTTGTATCATTTTTTAGATTCCATATAATAGTGATATCATATGATATTTGTCTTTCTCTGTCTGACTTCACGTAGTATGATAATCTCTAGGTCCATCCATGTTGCTGCAAAAAGCATTATTTCATTCTTTTTTTATTGGAGTATAATTGCTTTACAATGTTGTGTTAGTTTCTGCTGTACAAGTAAGTGAATCAGCTATATGTATACATATATCTCCTCCCTCTTGGACCTCCCTCCCCACACACCTATCCCAGCTATCTAGGTTACCAAAGAACATTGAACTGAGCTCTTGGTTTTATACTGCAGGTTCCCACTAGCTATTTATTTTACACATGGTAGTGTATTTATGTCAAACCTATGGCTGAGTAATATTCCATTATATATATATATATATACCACATCTTCTTTATCCATTCATCTGTCAATGGACATTTAGGTTGTTTCAATGTCTTAGCTATTGTAAATAATGCTGCTATGAACATTGGGGTACATGTACTTTTTGGAATTAGAATTTTCATGTTTTCTGGATATATGCCCAGGGGTGGGATTGCTGGATCATATGGTAACTCTATTTTTAGTTTTTTAAGTAGCCTTCATACTGTTCTCTGTAGTGGCTGCACCAAATTACATCTCCACCTACAGCTCTACATATATTTATGTTTGATCTGTGAAGAACAAATAAAAGTGGATCTTACTTCAAGTTTTCTATGTATTTTGTTGGAATTTATTATCACACAAGATAGAACAAGTTCTTGTTAGATCAGCATCAATAAATCACATTTACTGATTGCCTATTTTGTGCAAGGCACCACAGATAAAGCAGAGAGTAATAAGATGTGCTGGTGAAGAGCTCATAAAGTAGTAGGGAAATAATCAGCTCATCATAAAAAAAAAAAGGTACTTGTGGTTGGCAGAATAATGCCTCCTCCCTCAGAAAGTCCATGTCAAAATCCCTAGAACCAGTGAGTATGTTGTATCACCTGCCAAGGAGAAATAATTGATGCTAATCAGGTGACCTTAAAATAGGGAGATTATCCTGGATTTTTCTGGCAGATCCAATACAATCATGAGTCCTTGAAAATGAAAGAAGGAGGCAGAAGGGGAGTCAAACTGATGCACAGTGAGAGGGATTTGACTTGCTGTTACTCGCTTTGAAGATGGAGGGAGAGGGCCACGAGCCAAGGAGTGTGGCTTATTCTAGATGCTAGAAAAGATAAGGAAACAGATTCTCTACAAAGGCCTCCAGGAGGAATGCAGTCCTTCCAATAACTTGATTTTAGCCCAAGGAGACGTGTCAGATTTCTGACCTACAGAACTGGAAGATAATAAATGCGTGTTGTTTCGAGCCACTAAATTTGTGATCATTTGTTACAGCAGCAATGACAAACTAATACAGCACCGTATTATTAATGCCCAATGGAAGGGTAAAACAATCAAAAGAGGGAGAGACAATGTGCAAGAAAGTATTTTTTTTGAGCTTAAAATCCTTATTTAAATGTAGTTTCCATTCTTAGCTATTGTAAAAAAATAAATTTTAGAGTATTTCATTTCTCTTCAGTATATCTAGGAGTGTAAATCTTGACCTGTTTATGTGAGATAAAACTCTGGTTCAATCATTTTAGAGCTGTGGGATCTTATTAATTTTAAGCTCTCAAATTCTCTAAGCATCGTTCTTTCTTCTCTTGAACATAAAATAAGTGTATAAGTCATATATATGCATGTATAATGATATATAAATTCATATACATGCACAGTTGACCCTTGAACAACAAGGGTTTAAACTGGGCAGGTTTATTTACATGTAGATTTTTTTCAATAAATGTATTTAAAAAATTTTTGGAGGTTGGTGACAATTTGAAAAAAATTCACAAATGAACCATATAGCCTAGGGATATTGAAAAAATTAAGAAAAAGTTGTCATAATTGAATGAAATATATGTAGATACTAGTCTATTTTAAGTTACTACCATAAAATATACATGAATCGACTATGCAAAGTTAAAATTTATCGAAACTTACACACATAAACACTGACAGACTATACATGATGTCATCAATTACACTAGGCAAACATAAAGCAATTCTATTGCTGCTTCTTCACTATCAGTGCATGAATCATTATACCTGTAAATAAATATGAATATCTTTTTCACATTATTTTTTTCATTTTTGATGTCTAGTGTTAGTAATATGTATAACATCTACATCATTTTGTATCATATAAGACAATATTGATGTAGATACTGATAGATGATTCATCTTGTAAACAGACAATGTAAACTTATGGTTTGTGGTTGACTGTTTATGTTATCGATAAGGCTTCTGGTCAACAGTAGGCTATTAGTAGTTAAATTTAGGGAGAGTCAAAAGATATACAGGGATTTTTGGCTGTGCAGGGGTTGGTGCCCCTAACCCTGGTGTTGTTTAAGGGTCAACTGTAAATACATATGTGTATATATGTGTGTGGGTGTATACATATATACACATATATACATATAATATATGTATAATATTTATATGTATTATATATATATAGAAGTATATGTCAGTGTCCAGTTAGGAAAGCAGAAGCATTCTATATAAATATAATACTGCCTTTACACAAGTACTAGAAGGGCTTAGAAGCCAAACAGGAGCTGGTGAGGTGCCCGGGAGATTAGCCACAACAGGAAGCCACCAACTGACCCAGGGATAGAATGGCAACAGGAGGAGGTGGCATTCCCAAACTCCAGATTCTGGGCCCATGGTGGGGCATTCTATGGACGGTGTTGCTGGGTGGCACAAATGCTGTACCCAGTGAGAGCTGCAGTTTGAAAGGAGATTACTGCTGCCTGAGGCAAATGGAGGGAGAATTGCCTTGGCTTCACTTTCCTTTCACCCTCCAATCTCACACCAGTGCCTCCCACAGGCTGAACCCAGCCAGAAACCACCAAAAACAGTGCCTGGGAAATGCAGCCCTCCTGATAGGGCAGAGCAGGATGTAGGGGAGAGATGGATCTGTAAGACAATGGCAATAGAGCTGCACATGGACACAAAAATAGTCCCTATGTTATTGCCTTTTTTGTGAGGATTAAACAATCTGAACTGTGTGAGACATTTTATGGCACTACTTGGCTGGCACACGGTATGTGTTCAATCGATGTTTGTTATTGTTATTATTGCTCTAAGTTTGATTGCATAATTAAAGTAATGAAGGTGATGATGAAGCGTCTCACATAATCTAAGATTGTAAACTATTCTAAACACCTTCAAATCTATTAATGTTTCCTCTTGGGGGAGATTATCAATGTGCTTATTTTGTAAGCTGACAAAATGTTGTTGAAGTATGCTCCAGAGAAAACTGGATTAGGGGGACTGTGATGAGAAATATATATCTGCTCTTCGTCTTTGATTCCTGACATGGAGCTTCTAAAACCCTTGGAATTTCCTGATTGATGAGGTGAGAGGAGTGTCTTTTGTTATTCATAACAAGCTCCTTTCAAACATACCTGAATTTATACTACTGAGGCAACTCTTGGTGGACCCCAAAATAGCTTCTGGATGGGGGCTGGTTGCTAGAGGAACCAACCACGTAATTAAAGGCAGGAAGAGGAGTTGGATATTGCATTCAATCACCAATGGCCAATGACTTAATCAGTCGTACTCAGGAAATGAAACCCCCATAAAAACCCCTAAACGATGGGTTTTGGGTAGTTTCTGAGCTGGTGAACATATCGAGGTGTTTGGGAGGGTGGTGGGCCTGGAGAGGGCATGCAAGCACCAAGACCCTTCCCCCCTACCATACCCTATGCATATTTTCCATTTGGCTGCCCCTGAGTTGTATCCTTTATAATAAACCAGTAATAGTAAATAAAGTGCTTTCCTGTATTCTGTGAGCTGTTCTAGCAAATTATCAAACCCGAGGAGAGCATCATGGGAACTCCTGGTGTATGGGAGCCCTGGGTCTTGCAGTTGGCAGTTGAAGGTGGGCAGCCTTGTAGAATTGAACACTTACATCTGTGGAATCTGATGCTAACTATAGGTAGTTAGTGTCAGAGACTTGGAGAAGTGGTGTTGGAAAAGACACATGTATTTGGTGTTTGAAGAAAAGAACCCTCTTATGTGGTGTTGAATTGTCAAGTGTAAACACAGCACAGAGGGACACAAAGCTAACATGAGGTGACTGGTGCAAACAAATCTTCCCCTTGCTCAGCTATACAATTTTTGCTTTGAACACATGTTGGTGAACTATAAAAATAACTTTTAAATCATCTTTTGAAGAATATTTAATAATAGGACTATGGCTGTCTCTTTGGTTTATTTAACAAACTTATCTACTATATCATTAACATGGCAAATTTAATGTCTTGCCAAGTAAAATATGCATGCAAGTCATTAGGAAAGTGTTTCATTTCTATCTTTTTGCACATTGCATCTGGTGTTTGCATTAAAAAATACTCTTAGTGTCCTTTAATTTCAATCCATTTTTCATCTCTTTGAAAACATCACATTGTGTCTGAGATCCTAGTTTATTTTAGGCCACTGAAATTCGTATATGTGTATACTGGCTACTGTCATGTCTATCTTTCTGTATTTCTGCTGATCTCCAGACCCACTTTTAGTTAGTTAATGGGCATTTTTACTGGGTTTTCCAACAGGAAATCATCCCCCAAAGGCAACACATCATTGGTAACCTCAAGTCATTTTTTTCTGCTCTTGAAATTCATATCTTGGTGTATAAAACCATCTTCCTCCCTCCCAAAGGCAGACATGAAGCATCAGAATAATGTCTCTCACTCCCTCTTGCTTCCCTCCTCTGACCTTATCCAAACAGTCACTAAATTATGAGTCGACCTTGTTCAAATGTCTCCAATCTGCTTCACCTTCCACTCCTTTTTTTTTGCCGTACGCGGGCCTCTCACTGCTGTGGCCTCTCCCGTTGTGGAGCACAGGCTCCGGACACGCAGGCTCAGCGGCCAGGGCGCACGGGCCCAGCCGCTCCACGGCATGTGGGATCCTCCCGGACCGGGGCACGAACCCGTGTCCCCTGCATCGGCAGGCAGACTCTCAACCACTGAGCCACCAGGGAAGCCCCCACTCTTGCAACCATCACCGTAATTTGGTCTCATGCCATCTCTTGCCTGCCTGCCTGACTGTTCAAGATTCTTATCTGATCTCCTTCCTTCCAATCTGTCCCTTTTCCCATCAGGCTTTTATACTGTATAATTTGAATATTTTCAAAAACATTCTTGTGATCACAACTTTTCCACATTTAAAAGTATTTATTCCCTATGGTTTCAAGTTAAATTTCAAACTATTAGGCTAGCCTGCAATGATGATGAAATCTGTTATTGATTAACTCTTCCACATGATGTCCTGCAGGTATCAGTTGCTAAAATTTAACAATATAAACATACTTTTAGTACTCCAAGTAAGTATCCCTTCCTCAAGAATGCCTTTCCTGCAATTGCAATCTTATTTAGATGCTTTTCTTTTTTATGGACAAATCCCTATCACTGCAATTATTATACAGTGCTCTCCTTTTTTTTTTCTTGTGTATCTGACTTTGACCATAAGCTATTTGGGACAGTATCGTGACTTATTAGATTTTGTATTGCAAGTGCCTAGATCTATGCTGTCCAATATAATAGCCACTAGTCACGTGTTTATTGAGAACTGAAATGTAGCTGGTCCAAGTCAAAAGGTACTATTCATGTAAAATACACATTAGATTTTGAAGACTTAATCCAAAAAAAATGTGAAATATCTCATTAATCATTTTTATATTGATTACATGTTAAAATAAAATTTGGAATATATTGAATTAGGTTAATTTTATTGCTAAAATTAATTTCACACGTTCTTTTTATTTTCTTTAATGTGGCTTCTAAAATTTTTAACTTACATATGTGGCTCACGTTTGTGGATCAAGTTAAGTTTCTACTAGACAGCACTGGCATAGATGATAACAGGTACTCAAGTGGAAACATGCCTCTGAAAGAACACTCTGAAAAAAGACAGATATAAAGTGGGATTTAAAAAGGTTAAGAAAATTATATGATCAGTTTAGGACTTCCAACATCCCAATGATAGAGGTTTCAGAATGAGAAAATGGAGAAAAATATCAAAGAAATATATTTTAAAAATAATTTCAGCACAAAAGAACAGAGGTTTCCTAATTACAAGGGCTCACCAACTGTCCCACACCATAAAAAAAAAAAAAAAAATAGACCCAGACAAAGAAAAAAACAACTGTGAAATTTAAGAGCAATTGAGGCAAAGAAAATCCACTAGAAGCTTCCAGAAAGAATGTTTTATGCAACAGATGAAGTATTAGAAGTTCACCAAAGTTCTTAATAAAAAGGCTGGAAATCAGAAGACATTGGAGAAATACTTTCAAAACTCTTTGCAAAAATTATGTATAAAAGAACGTTTATACCAGCTAAACCAAATATCTAGTGTGAGTTTAGGGATAAGATAATTTAAGATATGCAAGAACTCAAAAAAATTGTCTTCCATAAACATGAAACTTTTTCAATACATTGTGTTCTGCTAAAGTCAGGGAGAAAACCTAGAAACAGGAAGCCACTGGGTCCAGCACAAGAGGGAGGCAGTGGGAATTCCCAGGAAGGTGGGAAAGAAGTCCCAAGAGTACAGCTTTGCACAGTCCTACATCAACCACTTCCTATTTGCAGCTCATCAGAATGAGCTGAGAAAGATGTTTTTAAGATTAAAATTTTAGGATGCTTAATGTGTTTAACTGTACCATACTGAGAGGAGATTCATATATTTTGAAGAGCATCTGAAAATAAATCAAAGATAAGAAGGGAGTAAATGAAACAACAGCAACAACAAATTAAGGCAAATATGAACTTCAGGGAAAGAAAAATGTTTTTCAGAAAGAAAAAATAATTACTGTCTACATTACTCAGCTTATGATAGATAATACAATATTGATCTAAACAACATTACAATGCAATTCTCATGGATTGTTGGGGGCAGAGTGAAGTTTGTGTGTGTGGTGGGCTTATGGGGTGAATGAATATGAACAAAGTAAATCTTTATTTTTCACAGAAAGACAATTAGTTGAAAACATCTAAAGCTTAACATTTAAACATACTATTTAGAGACATAGATGCAATATTAGGGTTCCCTAGAGAAGCAGAACCATTAGAAATATATATATGTATATATTCATATATATATATATATATATATATATGATTTATTATAAGGAATTAGTTTACGTAATTATAGAGGCTGAGAAGTCCCACGATCTGACATCCCCAAGCTTGAGACTAAAGAATGCTGGTGGTGCTCCAGTCCCAGTCTGTGGTCCTGAGAACGAGGAGTGCTGATCGTGCAAGTCCCAGTATGAAGACAGGAGAAGACAGGTCATCAGTCAGGCAGAGAATGAATTCTCCCTTCCTCCATCTTTTTGTTCTATTCAGGCTACACGCACATTAGGAGGGAAAGCTACTCTACTTTACTCAGCCTTCCAATTTAAATGCTAATCTCATCCAGAAACAGCTTTACAGATGCACCCAGAAATAATGTTTAACCAAACATCTGAGCAACCCCATAACTTAGTCAAGTTGACACATAAAATTAACCATCACAGATGTAAATATAAAATTTATCCATTAAAGGATATTTTCTATATACTCTGGAAAATATTAAGCATCTACTCTTTCTCATAACCAGTCTTGTAGAACTGTTAGAGCTTTAAAAAATGACTTAAACAATGTGCATGAATAAATATAATTAATTAACAAAGTGTTTGAACTTGCATTCAGAGAACCACTTCACAGTTAGAGCATACAGACACAGTTAAATAGGCACAAAATCTATAGACAAAGCTCAGTTCACAGCCCCTGCCAGTGCCTGCCGGAACAAACAGTCCCAACATGGTGATACAAAGCCCCAGCCTCAGATTTTAGGGAGAACCATGGTTCAACTCTCAAACTTCCACTGATGGTATCCAAGAAATCTTGCTCAATTTTTAAAATACACTTTAATAACCGAATGTACCTATATGATCTTTAACAGAGTTTCTAATTTGTACAAATTTGATATAGTGTCTATGTGAAGTATGACTATAAAGTAACAGGGTAGACCTGAGAGTAAGCCTGTTGCAAGGCACCTATTATCAAATAATAATAGGGAGCATTACTGAATACTTCGTAAGTGTGAGACACTGTCATAAACTGCTAATATATATTTCCTCACTCAGTACTCATGTGAGAAAAAATGAGAGGTGTATGCAATTATTTCCACTTTATTGATGAAGAAATTAAGGCTCAAGATATAAAATAATTTGCCCAAAGTTCTACATGTGCTTTTAATCCTTGAACTATAATAAGTGGTGAGTTTTTTCAGAGTACTAATTTTGAGAAGTGTTACATTTACTTCATTGATACTTCTGCCATTTGCTAAAATAATTTAAAAATATATGAATTCCCACTTCAGATTTGCCTTTCATATCACTCTTGAGTATTCTCAACAAGCAGATATTTTGTTCTTTAAGAATGGATTTGATTTTCCTTTATATGCAAAGTCAATTGGAGCCAAGCTTCATAAAGTAAATTGATAGTTCATTTGGATAATGCTATTTTTTTTGGTCAAAAACTACATTTGTGAATAGAAAGCATGTTTTGTGACTAATAAATCTGTTTGCAAGGAAGTTCTCAAAGAAAAGTTCCAAATGTGTGGTGAGCAGACACTACCATAAAAATATATACAACCTCAAGTGACAATGTTTTGAATGACAATATACATTTGAATGCATATCTATCTATCATCTATCATCTATCTATCTATCTATCCATCCATATTTGTTCAAAATTCCTAAAGAGAAACTAAGGAGCATATTCCCATAGTTTCCTAAAGGGAAACTATGGAGCAGGTACACCATCACACTTTTCAAAGTCTTGACTTACGATCTGTTTCTGGAGGAGCCATCTTTTCTGCCCAGTCTCCTGGAGAGCAGGACATGGGCACCCTCACTTTGCCTTGCATTCCCTAGTACCTAGCTTTTATATAGTACCAAGTGCTTGATCAATAAATACTTGCTATGACAGGTATAAAAAATATTCTATGCTTTTACCCAAAAAATGTAAAACATTTGGAAATGCATTGCTGTTGTCCTTCAGTAGTTAGCATAGCTAAAAAGGAGTGAAGTTATAGTCCAGAGGGCATTTCCCAGCATCTGGCCCTCCCTGCTTACAGTTTCCAAGTTCTCCTTAAAGAGAAATATTATGACTGCTGCATTGCCACATGCTAAAGTAGAATCTTATTTTTGAAATTTCTTAGTCATCTTGTTTTCAGAATTTAGTCTACTGACCTGTAGAGTTCCTACAGATCATGTCTTTTGATTTACGCTTGTCAATAAATATTAATGAACTTGTTTCGTGGGATGATTATTTTAAAGAGCAAAACTGAATGAATCCATTAAACCCTAAAATCATTATTCTCTGGACACAATAATTATTTTACCTGGTTGATTGAATGAGATACAACTAAAGCTTTAAGTACAACTATTGAGGCAAAAACTGAGGTACCACCATGAAGTTAGACCTACTTCCTAGACTGTTTGCCTGCTGATTTTGCTATTTCATTTGCAGTTCAGTGACAGGCTACTGGGTCTATTGCTGTGCCACCATGACTGGAAGTTGGCACGTGCATTTTATTCACTGTGATAGGCATCTTATACTGGTTAATGAAACAAATAACCTCACTCTGATGAAATGCTAACATTTAACTAATTATTTCAGTGGTGATACAGAACCTGTCTGCTCATCTCCTGGGTGGCCCATCCCATCCTGGTTTTCTTTGTCAGATGTATTATTGGCTCTTTCAGTTTTCTGTAAATGAGAAAGAATCTTAAGTTAGTATTATTTTTAACTTTCAGCACAAATTTCCAAATTATGGCTAAAAGTTGGTGAGGATGGCTAAGTGCTTGCTGTGTGTTTTTATTATTCTCTTCTGGACCTATATGCTTGTTTCATTTTGCTATCTCTAGTCTTAATCAGATGCTGAGTGGCTGAGAAACAACACTAACTATAGAACTCATTAATAGTAAGAAAGAAGGTCTTGCTAGAAAGACTAATCATTTAATAAAGGTAGTTGTCTCTGGTTCTTTATTAGCTTTAGTAGTCTGAATTCTTGTTTACACCTCATTGATTAAACCTCACAAAATCCCTCCCCCAAATCAACAAAAACGTGAATGATGTTGGAGAGAACATCGAATGGCTAGAAGAATGAACACTTGCACCCTCATATATCAGGGATAAGACAGTACAAAGAAAGAGACAAGAATGTCTTGGGTAGAGATGAATTATCTTATGTAAGAGAAGTCAAAACATTCTACTACAACTCTCATTCCCAAATCATATAGAAGACTGGGCAGAGACAGAAATATTTGACTTGGCTGAAAGGCAGACTGACTTAGGGAATACGATTAAACTGTGCTTTGCACGACGTGGTATAGAGCCATTATTAAAAACTGGTACAAATAAATCTCATAATATGTAAGAAATTGGAAAATACAAGCAAGGCTAGCCTTGGGCAAAATCCTCAGGCAGAGACCTTTTTGATCTTGTAGTTCTCCTCTTCCACTGCTTCTGATAATGGTCTTGCCTGGTCCCTGCCATCTATCACCAAGAGGTCATGATCTGTAATTGACATACTAAAATTTGGGTGGCCCCAAAGACTTAATATAGTATTCCTCCTGGACAATTTTTGGAGATCAAGAATAGGGTTCTTCAGCATCTTAAGCTAAAAGATGCCTCCGTGGACATATCAACAAGACAAGGAGATTCTTGGTCAGGATTCTATTTTATTTTTTTACATATTGTAAGTCAAAACCACATAGACATTTATTACATGTCTTCTAATTGTTTTCAGAGAAAAAAATTCCCTCTGCTTCTCCTTGTTTTCTGAAGTTCCTTCCACAAAGGGGTTAACATGCCCGAAATAACTTGCACTTTGTTGTTACTTGTTTAGGAATAAAGAAAACACAAAAAAGAATAAAACTCATGGTCTCTTTACTTTTAGAAAGTTATTTGTGAAAGTCTATTTGCTTCTATTTTTCCCTTCAGGAGAGTTTATAGTCACTGGAGAGTTGCTGTCTGGTTTCATGGACAGTGACTTGGTTTAATAATCAGGGTGATGAGGGACTGAGTTGCAGCTCAGTTGCTAACTGGCTTTGTGCTGGCTCTCAGCTTGAATGTTCTCATCTGTGATGAGGGGGCCATGGAGCCCTCTTAACAGGGTCCTTCTGAGCATCTGCCAGTAGACAGCCTTCAGACTTGAACTGCAGCATGGGTTCTTCCCTGGGTCTCAAGCCTGCCAGCTTACCATGCAGATTTTGGACTTGCCAGCCTCCATAACTGCATGAGCCAATTACTTGAAACAAATCATCAAATCATTCTCTCTCTCTTCATGTATATATAAATATGTATGTTCATATATATATCTCCTCTTGGTTCTGTTTCTTTGGAGAATCTTGACTCATACAGATTTTGGAAGTAAGAAGCCTGACATTTGGTGAGTCTTCTTTAAACCCTCATCCTGTCACCTTATTTCTATGTGAGAAAAGGATGATAGTTACCCTTTTTCCATTGCTCTTTTTCATCTTCTTGGTTTAAGTCAGAGAGGCAGGAGAACTAGATAAACACCAAAATTTTAAATGTCTTAGTAGTCAATAGCAAAGTATATGAAAGATTTATTGGGCACCAACCAAATGTTTGATTTCTGTTTGTTGACCCAAAATTCTGGTTGATTTGTTTATCAATTATCTCTCTCATATACTCAACAAACATATAATGCATCTGCATTACGTGCCAGACAGCATGAAACTTGCAGAGAATACACAAATAATCCTCTAGTGAAAAGATACATATGCAAACCTTTATGGTATTCATCATAATTAATATTTAATGAGTGCTAATCCTTTTATATGAATTATGCCTCAGAATGACTTTATGAAGTAGGTGCTATTATTATATTAATTCTACAAATGAGGAATAAAATGCAGAGATTAACTGACTTGCTTAAGGTCAAATAGCTGTTAAGGTCAAACAGCCAAGATTCTGAAGGCTCTTAGCCATGTCAATCTCAGGTGGGGGATATGCGACATATGAGCATTTCTAAGCCTATGAAGATGAATCACGTGGCACAGATGAGATCATTTTTGAGCTGAGAGGGTTAAAGGAAATAAGGAAGGACATGTTAATAAAGCCCTGGCCAGAAATGGCTTTATGTGCTGCTATACCACCTTGTGAGATGAGAAGACATCTAAACCTTAAAAAAGGTTTTTAATGATAGAAATGAACTTATTTACAAAACAGAAACAGACTCACAGACTTATAGAATGAATTTAGGGTTACCAGGGGGAAGAGTAGGGGGGAAAGGGGTAGATTGGGAGTCAGGGATTGACATGTACACACTGCTGTATTTAAAATAAAATGTCTTTCCATGAAAAAAATAAAGAATAAGTTTCAGAAATTTTACAGAAACTATTGGGGGGGGGGGAAGCTCTTTTTTTTTTTTTTTTTCTGCCAGACTCCATGCTGAAGTGATGTGTGGAAATACTGGGACCCACCAAGCAGAAAAAGTCCCAATGACATTATTGAACTTCTAGATCCAGCCTTGCCTGAAGTCCTTGAATTTTTAGTTTTATGAGCCAAGAAGTTTCCTTTTCTTTTTCCTTTATTTTTTTAAGTCATTTTAAATTTGGGTTCCATTACTTGCAAATGTGAATCCTGACAATACTTCAACAGTATATATTGGTTTTGTTTATTTGCTTGTTTTTAACCTTAGTCTGTAAGCTAGATGTGCTTTAGGGAGTAAACATTTATATAGCAAAAAAATAAATAAAAAATAAAAAGGTTTTAAACTAAATTCTCTGATCTGATTTGGGTTTTAGGAAAGTAACTCTGGCAGTAGTAGAGAAGGAGAATCAGACCGGAATTAGACCAGAGGCAGGGAGACAGGTGAGGGAACTCCCAATTGTCTGGGTAAAGTTGATGAAGGGCTGAGCTCAGGCTTCAGGACTGTGAGGAGGAATGTGATGTCAAGGGGTGATGAGTGGCTGGGATAATTTACTGGTTTGGGAGCTTGCAGGTGAGAGAGGAATCCTGGATGACTGCTACTCCTCCAGACTATCTTTGTACTTGGGGTGACTAGAGGAATGATGATGCCTTTCTCTATGATAGTGACTGGGACAATGAATAATCTTTTATTGGGCAGATGGTTAGGAGGATTTGATAAGGAACTCATGGACACCGAGGTGGAGATTCCATTGGTCTGTTGACTATGTAGGTCCAGACCTCAGAAGAAAAATTAGGGCAGGGATATTAATGTGAGAATCATCAGCATTTAGGAGGTGGTTGAAGTATATGGAAATAAATGGGGCCAGGGAGCGTATGGACAGAGGGGAAAGAAAATACTCAAGGTCAGAGCCCTGGCAATCCTAATATTTTAAGGGTGAGCAGAAGGAGGAGGCAACAAAGGAGAAAATGAAGCGGGAAATAAAACAGGAAAGTCACTGTCCTAGATCTTGAGGAGCGAGGATGTTTGAATAGTAAAAATTATTAGTAATCTATTAATTACATTAATAATATTAACAAAACCATCAGTAATTACTGCAGTTTTGTGCCATAGACTGTGATGGTTGTTTTACTCATGCTGCCTCATTGAATCTTCATAACCATCCTAGTTGCTTGTAATTATCACCTCTAAATTGAGGCTCCAAGAAATTAAATCATTTGTCTAAGGTCACACAGAAAGCAAATATCAGAACCAGGGTTTGAAATGTAGGGAACTACTGTTAAAACTTTTGCGATTGACCAGGGATCAGAAATTCTAATACAAAAAAAGTTAAGAACTAAAAATAATTTGATACATAAGAAATGATGGAGACAAAAACCAGATTTCAATTGGTTGAGGAGAAAATGGGAGTTTTAAAAAAGTGATAATCCAAGTACTCTTTGTAGAAATTTGATTGTGAAAGTGTGAAGGGAAGAGAGTTTTTTTTTTATGTCTACTTTTTTAGAATAGTAGAGCTACTGCAAACTAAAATGCAGTTAATAAACTGAAGAAATGGGAAGTTGGTTCAGAGAGACATTAACAATTTCTGAAAAATGGAAGTTGATAAAATTCATAGAAATAGTGAATGGCATAAAACACCTACCATGAAAATAATATTGAATTTTCCCTTCTGTATTTAAACTCTATTTGAATATTTAAAAGGATAGTAAGTGGCTTTTGATCACTTTATGTTTTTGCTTTTTTTCTGTTCCATGATTCTTGATCCTGTGAATGGTAATATATATGACTGCATTTTCATTATTTATAAAAAGTTATCCAAAAACCTTCTTACAGTGCTTGATCAGCTGTCTCCCAAGTTTCATTTCTGTATATACAACTTTGCATTTTGTCACAGTGGAGAGATTTATGAGTGGACATCTTTCCATCCAGTGCTTAGAGACACTTCTCACATTTTACCAGTTTCAATTGACAAAAGAATTTCTTTTTCTCTTAGATTTTCCCCAACTGCTCAAGAATTTGGAATGGCTATATGGATGAAACAAATGACTCTTCTGACGTTGGATGTTGAATGGCTTTACTTTCTCACACATTCTTGGACCTTGGAGTGTTTTTCTCGTGCAGGGCCTGTGACCTACAGATGGCTGTGGTATACTCAATACATTGAAAAAAATACAAAGATGTTCATTATTATATTATTCTACATTTTTCCTTCTTTTCTCGTGGGATTGTTTCACAATGGCTAAATTTAGTGGTCATCATTTACTGCAAAAAACTGGTGGCACAGGGACTCAGGGTCCAGAAATTTATCTCAGCAGAATGGACTTCTAAAATGCCAATCCATATAAACAAGGGAATCATAAGTTTTAGTAGAAAGTTGATACATATATATATCTCAGAAGGAAAAATCTTTCATTAGATAGTGTAAAAACTTTTGAAGGAAAAGTTTTTAAGAAATGTTCTAGATTTGAGAGTGAAAATATACAGTCAAATAATATTTTACATCAGATAAATAGGAAATTATATCAGAAATTATGATTACTCTAGTAACAAAAAAATGAAATCAAATACATTTCACTTTTAAAATTATTTTTATATTTCTGGGTGAGCTGATTATAACATATACTTGGAAACCAAATACTAATGTTGATCAATTGTGGAATAGAAGCAAATAAAGTTTTGTGTTGAAGAATGTTGATATCTTCAAAAAAGCCAGTTTTGAGATTACTTAGTTTTCTATTTTGAGAAGTGATAAAATATTAGAGCATCAATATCAGACTTGCCTGACACAATATTTTCTTCCTGTTGAATAATCACTTACTAATACCAAGCCAAAATTTTTCTAATTTTGGTTTGGTTTTGAAACACATCTTCACAGCTAATGGGTGTTATAGAAGGACTCATAATAAAACATACTCCATAATCAGGAGAAAGGTTAAGGGGAGGTAAGTTAGTGGTTAAGTTCAAGGGTTTGGAGTTAAATAAACATGGCTTCAAATCCTAAGTTTTACTGTGTGACTTTAGGCAGACTTTAGTTTTTCTATTAAACTTTGCAAAGACTTGGTTTCTTCACCTGCAAAATGCTGATGTAATACTGCTTCAAGAATTAAAGTCTACCACCTTAGAAAGAACTCAGTAAGTGATGCGGTTGCTTTTGGTCAAAACAAAATGTTCCAAGTTGCGGAATTGTGTTCATCAAGCTGATTGCGGTCAGTCATTTTGGAGTCCTCGGGGGCAGGACTGAGGTAGGGATGTAGGGAGGCACACAGCCTTTTGTGGGAGGTGGGTGGATACAGAGTGGGGATAAGAACCTTCCCAAGAAAGCCTGACGCTTTGGTATTGGGTGGAGAGTTGGCAGTGGAGTGCTGGTTGAAGGAGAACTAGTCATTAAACTGAATGCTCTTGCCCTGTTCCAATGACAACA
Organism: Hyperoodon ampullatus; assembly: GCF_949752795.1. Taxonomy (NCBI): domain Eukaryota; kingdom Metazoa; phylum Chordata; class Mammalia; order Artiodactyla; family Ziphiidae; genus Hyperoodon; species Hyperoodon ampullatus. The sequence goes on from NC_136918.1 coordinate 128,693,744, forward strand.
AATGAAGAAATGAGAGGAAAGGTAAAGAGATTAGTACGAGGGAAGATGGTAAACAGGATGAATATGGGCAAGGGGCTTGGAATTAAGGTGGTGGTGAAAGCAACTACCTAATACCTACATGGGGAAAACATGTGGGGAGTCGACAAATGTGAACTACGCCACTATAAGTTATAAAGTTTACAAATGTGTGTTATTGGCATTATGATGTTGAGGGATGGGGTGGAATAATGTAGCATCAGAGCCAATTTTGTGAACTTCTGACCTGTGCAGTCACATAAGACTTTGTGCTTACAAAGACTCAATGCTTAGTTTAACACTTTGCTGCAGCCATCTTAGAATTCTTAATATTTTTGAAAAAAGGGCCCACATGTTTATTTTACATTGGGCCCCAGAAATTATGTAGGCATTTCTGTGTAGCATGCCTATTTTAGATAATTTTTTTTAAAATTTTGTTTTTTTTAATTGAAATATAGTTGATTTACAATATCGTGTGAGTTTCAGGTATACATCACAGTGATCCAGTTATATATATATGTAATGAATATATATAATATATAATGAATATTTATAATATATAATGAATATATATATTATATAATGAATTATTATATAATGAATATATATTATATATAATTTATATATATATATATATATATATATTAGGTTATTACAAAATATTGAATAGAGTTCCCTGTGCTATACAGTAGGTCCTTGCTGGTTATTTGTTTTATATACAGTAGTGTGTATATGTTAATCCTAACCTCATAATTAGAATAACGGTTTTTAACCAGAGTGATTTTCCCTCTCACCCTGCGCAGGGACACTTGGCAATACCTGCAGTCAATGTTGATCATCATAACTGGGGGAACAAGACTAGCATCTATTGGATAGAGCCCAGGGATGTTGCTAAATATCTTTTAATGAGCAGTGGAGTGCCTCACAGTAAAGAATTATCTGGACCGTAAGTGTCAGTAGTGCTGAGGTCGAGTAACCCTCATTCAGTCTGATGGCAGTTTTATTAAGGGCAGATTTATCTATGGATCTCTGGACAATGTTATTGTTACCTAATTGGGAAGGTGCAAAGTTAACTGGTAAACTTCAGGTGAACTAAACTCCATACAGTACTGAGTTGCACTTTTGGCATAACATTCCTGCTAATGGAAGGATGTATTTTTATAACTGAGTCAAGACATCATAAAACTGAACTGACTTGATGCCAAAGAAGACTCATTTGACTTGGCACCTATAATTAGCCCACCAGCAGCACCTGTGTAACTCTTATGATCCTTATTTTTTAAATTGGCAATGAAAAGATGGATTCTGGCTGACTGGTGAGAAAGTTTCTTTTTCTAAGTGCCAAATCAAGATTCTTGCTATAGTTCACTTCTGGGTCAGTTTTCTCTTAACTCAGAGAAAACATCTCACTCCCTTATGTTCATTGGTTAAAACAATACTCTACAGAAAGTAGGATTTTCTTGAAGATTTTTGGAATAAATATTGCAGCATGTAAAGAGGGCTTTGTCAACTACTGCTCTGATGTTTTTGTTCATTTGTTCTTGTGGATTACAGAGATTGAGCCAAATAAACTTGCACATTTGAGATTATTTTACATGAACCATAATTGTGGGTTTCCTCCCTACGTAGGCAGGATTGCTTCAGCCACAGGGAAATTATTTTATGGTCAGAGATCTGACACCTACATCTAAGGGTCAGGCCAGAAATGTGTATATGTATGGCCAGGGACATAAAACGGAAACAGATGATGGGAAGTGGATTGATTTATTAACAAGAATGGAAAAGAAAAGTAAGATGCGTGCCGTAATTACTGTGAGGCAATCGCGGTGGATTTATGTAAGAGAGTCAGCAAGGTTTGTTTTTAAATTTTAATTTTAGATCATGGAGATTTTCTTAACATTTCTTTCTCAGATGTTTCTTCTCACTTGACATGAGAGCTCTTTATCACTCTTCTGGAAAGACTTAAGGATTAATTGTAATTAAATTACATTATACCTGAGGGAAATTTAAATGTAGTTGTGGATTCTAAGTCTGATTTCTCTGCTTTCCAATCGTTTACACATTGGTTTTATGGACTCTGTAATCCCATTTGAATTTTAAAAAGTGATTTTCATGTTATTATTATAATGACTCTATTTAATAGCTATCCTAGAACTCAAGACCACAGAGAAAGTTCACACAATCTGGAGTCTCTCAGGCCCTTCAATACCTGAAATGTTTAACATGAAGAGATATTTTACATATTAGAAGTACTTATCATCCCTGATAAAGTCTTAGGACATCTACTCCTTACATATAGTACAAACTAAAAAGAATAAAACCAGTCCTCTTAAACTGAGTAATTTTAGGGTATTATTTATTGTCTTTTTCCTATGTGGACAAGTCAAACTTTGTTCTTTGACACGTTTATGCTGTTTTAATAGTGTATTTTATCCCTAAAGGTATAGAGGAAATAACTTACATTATTGTTGATTATTATTTTCTAAGTTAATTATAGTTTAATTATTCTTATCTAGGGAGATTATTCCTCTCTAAGAAATTTTTTCTCTCTGGTTAAAAAAAATAACTTCAGAAGTGTATTAGTCAGAGCTCTCTGGAGAAACAGAACCAATAAGATTACAGAGAGATATATGAGAGGAGATTTATTGTAGGAATTGGCTCACACGATTATGGAAGCTGGTAAGTCCCATGATCTGCCATCTGCAAGCTGGAGAACCAGGAGGCCCAGTGGTGTAATTCAGTCTGAGTCCTAAGGCCTGAGAACCAGGGTAGAGGGAGAAGGTGGTAGTGGTATAAGTTGCAGGCCCAGTCAGATTCTGAAGGTCCAAGGACCTGGAGCATTGTATCTGAAGGGCAGGAGGAGATGGATGCCTCAGCTCAAGCAGAGAGAACTCTTCCAGAGATACCCTCACAGATACACACAGAAATTATATTTTACCAGCTATCTGAGCACACTTTAGCCCAGTCAAGTTAGCACATGAAATTAACCATCACAAGATGTTAAACTTGGAGGGATATTTCTTATAAACCATTCCATGTAGGAAAAGGAATAAGAAAAAAATAAAACATATTTTCTAAGAAATGTGTTCCCCCCAAATTATGTTGAATTCCTAACCCCCAGTACCTCAGAAAGTGACTGTATTTGGAGATAGGGTCTTTAAAAAGATAACTGAGTTAAAATGAGGTCTGGAGAGTGGACTGTAAGCCAATATGACTGATGTTCTTACAAGAAGAAGAGATTAGGACATGTACACAGAGGGAAGACCATATGAAGACACATGGAGAAGATGGACAATGGCAAGCCAAAGAGAGAGGCCTGGAAAAGATCCTTCCTCCATGGACCTCAGAAGAAACTAACCCTATGGACACCTTGATCTTGGATGTCTAGCTTCCAGAACTATAAGAAAATAAATTTCTGTTGATTAAGCAACCCAGTCTGTGGCATTTTTATGTCAGCCCCAGCAAACTAACACTGCATATAACTAGTGTTCAGCATGAACCATGGATTTTTTTTTATTTGGTATTTTTAGCATTCATTGCAGTACTTTGCAAATAACAGAACTTCAGTAAGTGTTTTTGTTGTTGTATGACTGTTTGGGATGAGATAGGAAGAGGTATTTGTCACATAAATGACTAGATATTTATCAAAACTTCATGTCATCACCCACAGTTGCCTAATCAGGGTCTACATGCCTCAGTCCCCTTGCATCTAAGTAGGACATTTTATTATTTCTCCTTGTCAGAGTATGCTAGGTTGCGTTTTCCTGATCAAAGATGGAAAAAGCACATGTGCCTTCTCCATTGTTTTTTCCTTTCTGCCTTTTGGATGTCAAAGCCCAAGGCAACATCTTACTGAAGATTATGGATCTTTTATCCATCTGAATCCCTAAGTGAGTGAATGGAGCGGAAGCACTTTCTTCACTCAATTAGCCCTCATGATAAAACATCTTCAGGGGACTCTTACTTAATTGAGAAATAGCCTCTCCTGTGTCAAACCACTGAGATTATGCAGTTCATTTGTAAAGCAGCTAGCATTACTCTTAAGCTGTATAAAAATTGTTGTATCCGGTGGGTGCTGCTGTAATAAAAACCTGAAATATATGGTACTGATTTAGCAAATCAGGCAGCAGTCAAAGAGAAAACTTATGCTGCAGAAAGAACCATGTACTGTAATGACAAAACATTAAAAATGTTGTGTAAAATTTTGCCTGTAATACATTGGAATGCCAACTAGTTGTTTACTAAGCTTGTAGGGGAAAACGGTTGGAAAGTCAGCTATTAATAGCTTATGTTGGTTGTCATTTGTTGAGTTTAGCAAATTATCACAAAGAAAGAGATTAGTTCAAGCAATAATTGGTTTGATTCAGAGCATACATAGAAGAGATTAAAATTGTGCAGGAATTTGGGGCCTCTCATACCGGAAAGGCCTCCATTGCCCAAATGGGAAGAGAGAGACCTAAAAACCTTTTAGTTTCAAGGACCCATTAAGACTCAGCACTACATCAAAGATCATATGAATTGTGGATCTTCCTTGCCATCCTATTGGTATAGTGGCAACGTAGCCCCCACGGACTTGAAAGGGAGGACTCTTAGGCCTATGAAACCAATGCACGAATCAGGTTGAGGACAGTATCTGGAAAGAACTTTGGGTTTTATTATTGAAACATGAACACAAAGAATTCAGGGTAGGGTTGCCAGATTTAACAAATGAATATGCAAAACACCCAGTTAAATTAAAATTTCAGATAAATAATAAATGCTATCTTAGTATAAGCATGTCCCAAATATCATATACTATATTTATTATAGAAACTATTATAGGGAACATGCTTATATTAAAACATCATTTGTTGTTTATCTACAACTCAAATTTCACTAAGCATCCTGTATTTTATCTGGCAACCTTAATTCAGAGGCCTTCAGTCTTTTGAAGGGAACTATATTATGAGCCCAAACAAAAGAAATCTTTGAGTATTGGAGCCTTTAAACCAAGACTTGGACTCTAAAAATTGTATGAGAATGAAGGGAGCTGGGAAATCTGAGAAGCCCACTAGGAAGGCATTACTTCCTAATGCTTACTTTAGATGTGACCACAGAGAATAATGCTTAGGAAGAACCTTCCAGAAGTCAGAGTCAAGGGCTGCAGGGAACAATGGACAAGGGCATTCCTTTGGGTCTACTGAAGGAAATGCTTCCAGGGCTAAGGTATTAACACCTACAGGAAGTTTTCCATTATTTCTCTGTATGTTGCTGTTGAGTTTCCTATTTTTCTTTGCCATGGATGATAATGATTGTGTGCTAACCTTGCTTCATCATTTTATTCTGATTGTGAAGAAATGAGTGTTTGTGGGATGATAACTTGCACTTTATGATTTTCTAGAACAGGAGGAGCTCTATCTGGACTGGAAAGTAGAAATCCTAGACCTTGAGCTGGATGCCATAACTGGGTAGCACTTAAGGTGGTTCCCCTAGCAAGAGTGTAAAGCTTCTCTGTGTGGGAAAGGTCTACACATAGGAATTTGGAGGCCAGAAGGGCTGAAAAACCTAAGTCAGGGATTTTTTTTTTTTCCACATAATGTATGCCAGACTTAGCAGATTTTTCTGTCCAGATCCAAATGGTAAATATTTAATACTTTACAGGTCTACAGGAAAAATAGAGGACATAATGTAGGTACTTATATAACAACCATTTAAACGTATAAAACATATTATTAGCCTGTGGGTCCCACAAAAATAGGCAGTAGGCTGGATTTGGCTCAAGACATGTTTCCGAACCTCTATATAGAGCTGATGTTAGAGAACAACTTCCTGCCCAAGGATTTTATTCCTTAGGTTCTCTTCCATTATGGTAGGGTCATGTGACTACTTATGACCAACAGAATGTGAGCAGAAATAAGTGTGGGTCATTTCTGGTGTAACGGTCCACATTTTCTTTCTTACTCCATCACCTGATTGTCACACACAGGATAACCTTAGAAGTCAACAATTAAAAATGCAGAACGAAAATCAGCTGGTCCCCTAATAAAAAGACAGAGCTGATGTCTACAACCCAGGAACAAATGCCTTGGTATATTATGTGAAAAAGTAATGCTTTTCTATTATTTAAGCCATTGAAATGCTGTGTGTTTTATTTATTACTGCATCTGGTGTTGTGCTACTTAAAAGACTGCTCATTTCATAGATATATTCCAAGATTGAGTCTTTATTTAAATACTGGATCCCCCCAGAAGCCTAGAATTGCTATCCATTAAAAACAATTTTCTTCCCCATATTGATTTTGACAGATCCTAAATTGTGTTCAATTTTTTTCACTAGTACATTGGATCCATTCTCAGTCAGATTAGTTCATATCACATTTTAACTGGCTTTTGACTTATTTAATCAGAGATTTTTTTTCCAAATCAACACACAAATTATAAAGTTACGTCTTAAAAAATATGTTTAAATGACATAATAATTAGCTGTTAAGAGAGGAGTTGATGAACAGTGAAAACTTTGAAGCTGTATCTGGTATCTTGTTTTGTATATGCGTCCCTTATCACTATATCGGTGAGAAATAGGTCACCGTATAATATCCCCATGACCTGAATGGAAAATACAAACTGAAATGAACGGGAAGATAATTTTTCTGTACCTTTCTAATTTACACACTTTTATGCTCATTAACTCGAAAGAGGGGAAGAAGACCCTTAGTGAGGCATCTGTTCCTTCTAGCATCTCCGCTGCTCTACCAACTCGACAAATATGAAGCAAAAATTTGATGTCATTTGTGTAAAACTGAAATGATCAAATATTCATTAAAAGGATCAGAAATCATTGAACCTTAGAAAGGGTGCAGACCCAATACAGAAGAAAGTAGAATGATGAAGTTAAGGAAACTGAGATGCTCCTAAAGTAACTAAACATATTTGTTATATCACCAAACAAAACAGATCAGAGAATTAAGGATATCTTAAGGCTCATTCAATGTATATGGGAAAATAAGATCCACAGTTAAATACAGGGCCTGTATTTTCAGCATCTAGCTCTAAGCAAGAAGTAGTTTCCTGGTACCCTTTTGCAGCTAAATATCACTTTCCTTTTGCAATATCAGGCAATTTGATACACATGATATTTATTTTATGTTGTTTTTTTATTGAAGTATAGTTAATTTACAATATTATATTAAATTTGGGTGTACAACACAGTGATTCAATATTTTTGTAGATTATACTCCATTTAAAGTTATGACAAAATAATGGCTGTATTTCCCTCTGTTGTACAATATCTCCTTGTTGTGTATTTATTTTATACACAGTAGTTTACCTCTTAATCCTCTACCCCTGTCTTGCCCCTGCCTCCTACCCTTTCCCCACTGGTAACCACTAGTTTGTTCCCTATATCTGTGGGTCTGTTTCTTTCTTTTTTATGGCTGAGAAATGTTTTATTTCATACACACACACACACGCACACACACACACACACACACCAACTTCTTTACCCATTCATCTGTTGATGGACACTAACTTAGGTTGCTTCCATGACCTGGTTATTGTAAATAATCCTGCTACAGGCATTGGGGTACATGTACCTTTTCCAATTACTGTTTTCTTTTTCTTCTGATATATACCCAGGAGTGGAATTGCTGGATCATATGGTAGTCCTATTTTTAGTTTTCTGAGGAATCTTCACACTGTTTTCCAAAGTAGCTGAACCAATTTACATTCACACCAACAGCATACTAGGATTCCCTTTTCTTCACCTCTTTGCTGATATTTGTTATTTGTACACTTTTTGATGATAGCCATTCTGACTGGTGTGAAGTCATATCTTTCTGGATCTGTCTCCTATGGCAACAGAAACAAAAACAAAAATAAACAAATGGGACCTACTTAAACTTAAAAGGTTTTGCACAACAAAGGAAACCATCAGCAAAACCCAAGACAACCTACTGAATGGGAGAAAATATTTGCAAATGATATGACCAATAAGGAGTTAATATCCAAAATATATTACAGACAACTCAATATCAAAAAAACAAACAAAAAAAAAACAGATTAAAAATGGGCAGAAGACTTGAGACATTTTTCCAAAGAACATATACAGATGGCCAACAGGCACATAAAAAAATGCTCAACATCGCTAGTCATCAGAGAAATGCAAACCAAAGATACACAGGCTACTTTAAAATAAAATTTAAAGTTATGGGTTTTTAAAAATGTATAATATATTTGAATGATCACACTGTGTAGTCCCAGAGTTTCAAGGGGTGTTATTTTTCTGATGAAATATTTACTTCATCATCTGTAAAAATTATAAAGGGATAGACCTAGAAATAAGCATCAGAGATATGGGTAGATATATCTTGCATAATCATGTGGATATTTATTGATGTAATTAACAAAGCTCAGACCAATATAAATCATATATTTCTAAAAGAAATGATAAATACTATGTTCCTAAAACGGTAGGAAATTTCGAACAAAATTCCAGCTGGTAGCTACCCTCCTGAGCTTTCCCACCTGTCTGGTGTCTTCAGCTTCTGAGGCTTTCTGGAGCCGGGCCTCTTAAGGGATTTCACATCACCACCTTGGTGTCCACTTTCTGTGGCCTTCTAATTCAGTTACCATTTGTCCATGAGTTTTCCAACTTCTCGAATTTTATTGCTATTTTATCCTTCTCATTACTTTTATTTTTGTGGGTGCATGACTTTTTTGGGAAAAAAAAACCCACAACTTTTGTTGACATATTTGTAAGGTCTCAGGAGAATGTGGAATCAAATATCTATCAAATCCACCATGCCCATTTATAACTTCAGAGTATTCTGTAATAGAGGATAAACATAGTTTGATGATGCTGGAAACTGAGTGTTGAATAGGCAGAGTAGTTTTTCCAGAGGGAAATGTCTACATTTTATCAAAATAACAACAATCCTCTTAGGAATGATCAGGATCCAACCACCAAGCATTTGTCCCTAAATTACTCATGTCATTAAAATAGAACAGAGCATAGTTAATAGAATCCATCCAGACTTCTTATAAACAGCCAGGATCTTACATGGGGAATTTAATCTCATTCTCCTGGAATCTAAATCTTGTACCAATTTACTCTAGGCTAGGAATGTCCTTTTGTTTTTCTCTTAAGAGGAAAAACTATAAAAATGTAATTAGACAGTTTGTTCTTGGATATTTTAGATTTGGTGGAGACAGCAAACTTTTTCTCTAGAGAGCCAGATAATAAATATATTTGACTTTGTAGACCAAAATGGTCTCTGTCTGTCATTCAAAAGCAGCCATAATCAAGAGACAAACAACTGGCACTTCTAGGGTGCATTGTTATAGCCTGATGGCTACACAAGACCATGGATACATTTTAAATGAAGCATTTCAGAAGCCACATAACAATGTAAGAAGACAAATTATTATCTTGATTATCACTGCCATCTAACAAACATTAGTTCCTGAAAAATAATTTTCAGCTAATTGGGAAATTCCTGTTACCCAAGAGATTCCCCCTCAGCTGCTAAAACACAGGTACTTTTGTAAACCATCTGTCATACGAGGGAGCTTAAAGGCATGTTTAGCTAAAGATAAAAATAATAGAAGATGCTTTCTATTGGTATTTCCTTTGTTTTCATTATTTCATCTTTCTGAATTCAAGTAGCTCTATGAGATAGCATAAGGTAGTGATCATCAAATGTTAGCATGGGGCTTCCCTCGTGGTGCAGTGGTTGAGAGTCCATCTGCCAATGCAGGGGACATGGGTTCGTGCCCCGGTCCGGGAAGATCCCACATGCCGCAGAGCGGCTGGGCCCGTGAGCCATGGCCGCTGAGCCTGCGCGTCCAGAGCCTGTGCTCCACAGCGGGAGAGGCCACAGCAGTGAGAGGCCTGCGTACCACACACACATACACAAAAAGTTAGCATGTATAAGAATCACAGGGAGGGTTTGTTAATATACAAATTTCTGGATCCAACTACTAGAGACTCTGACTTGTTAGGTCTGGCATGGTGCCTGGGAATTTGCATTTACAATGTTCCAAGTGATTTTATTTCAATCGAATCACACAGGGAAATCTTCACTCAGCACCTACTCAAATTCTCTAGGATTGGGATCTGAGCCTATGAATTCTTAAAAATTCACCTTATGAGATTTCAGTATTCAATTGGATGTGAAATGAGTGGCTAGAATATACAAATGTGTTTTTTCCTTGGTGCTTTTGTAGAATAATTCTATTTTTGAAATCTTGCTTGTATCTGGCTATCAGTAAATCTGATTATTAATCATTAGAAATGGATCTCAGAAAGGAAACTATCTCCATCTGAGAAGGTCACAAACATGGGCAACTGCTTTTGATCTCAGAAGACTTTAAACCTCTACCATTCTTCTGTCTTTCATGGGTAAGGAAAGTTGATGAAGAAGTCAGTTTCCCAAGTTCCTTATTGAATGATGATGATGATAATAATAATGATAATAATTTAACAAACAAATAAATTGATGTAAAATAGTAATTTCTATTTACTAACACTCTTTCAGCCTAGATAAGTAACTTTATCTACTGAAGCATTGAGTTCATTTTATAATATGTCCCATATTGGATTTAATACTGATGCTTTATATTAGATTTTTAGTTATGACATATTTTTTCTTCTGCTGCTAATGTAACTGGGAAGATCAACTGTGATTTCAAAACAGTCACATTAAAAAAACATGTGCCTTGTAATACCTGTGGATTTATGGGAAATGGTAAAACAGAAGATAAAAAATTGCCTAAGACTGGACTGTGCAATTGCATAATTTTCCTTAGCTAACAGCTGTAATTCTTATTTTTTGATTACAAATATCATGTGATTTTGGGGGGAGGAATTCAGAAGCTCTAAATTATTTTCAGTGTTACTTTATAAATTACATTTTTAAAAAATTTATTGTCTTTTATGAGCATATTCCCTTGTTCTTTTCTTTTTTCCTTCTTAATCATTATCTTGAATAAGTTAGGCTTTTAAATCTGTTTTCTTTGGAGTTCAGAGATTATTCTTCAAATGTTTAAGGCTTTCCTCTTTATCTTTTTTTTTTTTTTTTGTCTGCTTACCTCTACTAGGATTCAAAGTTGAGTGGAAAAATACTGGACTTCCTTTGTAGGAGGTTCTGTTAACATGGTCCATTGCCCCCTTATCTATTTGACTTTGTTCTGACGTTCCATTTGGGAGCAGAGTTATAAAAAAGCATGAGAATGTTCTGGACTTTCTTTCTAGAGGTTCTGATGCTTTTTGATAATTCTGACTCATATTTTGACTTTTTGACTGATAGTAGAAAAGGACAATAAGAAAATACTGCAAGCAAGTTTCTTATTTATTATTTTCAATGATCACAATGATCTGGTATCCTTTAAACATCATCTGAGGGAAAACAGGAAGGCTGTTATTGCCCAGTTTGATACTTTTCTTACTGAAATCATGGAATCATGTAGGTGGAAGTTTGGGGAAGTCCTTCAGCATTACAATAAGTTGAGCATTAGACACTGATTACTTTCGGATAAATATAATTTTTGAAAGCATATTTTTAATTTTAATTCCTTGTCCTGACCTCCCACAAATCACTTGGTCTGCAGACAATAGAACTGTTAATAAACAAAAATATGAAAGCCATATAAAAGAAGGGAAAATATAATGCTTTTGCAGAAAATGCAAGGCAATTTAGTACTTTGTTATAGAAAAACAATTGATAATGAGTATGCTACAGCATTATGGTTGTGTATTATACCACCAATTGTTATCCCAAGGGACAGAATCCAATTAGGAGAGGAAATCCAGCATGATTAATATCTTTTGTCTCAGTTTTTCTGTCTTGATCAAATGCCCCTTGTTTAATGACTGCTCAGTTGCTATGAGTTTTACTGACCTTTCCCATGTGCTTTGGAAACCCATACAAATTCCCTTTGTCACTTGCAGTTTCTTTACATAGCATTTATTTCACTCTACCCAAATATTTGCTATTTTCTTTTCCTGTTCTCACTTCTTTTTTTCACTGTCTTTTCATACAGGTGAGATTACTTACTTCTTCACTACTCAGGCTGTATATTTTCTACTCTGCTCCTATTTTTGGCTGGTGTGTGCTCCCAAAGATAGGTCCTAGGTCACCAGGTTTACAAAAGGATTCCATTCTGAGTATCTGGTCCTTTTGATGGCTGACTTCATAGATCTACTGACTAGTAGTGTTGAGAGTCCTTCATTGGACAAATGACAAACCTGGAAAAACTATTGTTTAAAGAGGAGAGAATTGGTTTCAGAACCAGATAATCTGGCAGAACCCCAACTGATCACTGAAAGGTTGTTTCACCAGTTCCTTACTTTAAATGATTATAAAATCTTGTTTGTATGGTTGTTGTGAGGACTAAATGAAATAATGCTTGTAAAGTGCTTAGCACAGGTTTTGAATCACTATAGGGGATAAATATCTATTGACTCTCAAAAAAGGGAAGATTGTATTTTACTAAAGGCCACAGGCTGAAGACAATCTAGGATCTAAGGAGATTCCATCTAAGGCCTGTTTACCCAAGAGGAATAGGTTTTTTCAATCACTCCTTTATAGAATTGCATAGAACATAGGAATTAAGGAAAGTAAAGTGTAATATGTGCAGACAAAAAGGAGAAAGCAAAATGATGTAAGACTTCACTTTGGGTTTCCAGCCAACTAAAATAAATGAATGATGAGACTTCCCTGGCAGTCTAGTGGTTAAGAGTCTGCACTTCCAATGCAGAGGGCAAGGGTTCGATCCCTGGTTGGGGAACTAAAATCCCACATGCCGTGGGCCGTGGCCAAAAATAAATAAACAAACAAGCACATAAATAAATAAATGATGCCTTCCTGATACAGATAATAACCTGGTGCAGAAATGAATTAGAATTCTGAAAAAGGAGGCTCAACTAAGCTTATTTGCACAAAACCTCTTTCAACTAAATACAGAGGGATTGAAAACTTCTTGAGTTTTTCCAATCCTATTTGAGAGAAAACAGAAGAAAAAATTAGAATGATTACATCAATTTATATGATTCTCATCAATAGGAAGTAACTGATTGGTTCCTGGTTAGAAAATTATGATAGAAACTTAGGGAGAAGAAACCATGCGATTTCATTGTATTGTTTATAATAACAAAGGCCTGAAAGGAAGAATCCAATGTGAGCTGCCATCTTTAGGAAGACAGGCTTTAAAATGTTCAGAATAAAAAAGTTCCATAGCTTGAAATTCTGAAAGATAGAATGTTTTGAGAGAAGAGATAAACTTACAAATGCTATAATTTTAACTATAATCACAGATGTTTTCAATCCTAAAATAAAGGGGATGGATATTTTAAAAATGGTGTCTCTATAATGAAGTTATAGAAATAAAATAACATAGCAGTTAGGAGTTTAGGCTTTGGAGCCAGATTGCCTAAGTTAAATGTCAACTGTTGCATTCACACATGGAGTGAGTCAAGTTACTCAACCTCTCAGAGCCTCAGTTTCCCTTCTAAGTAGAAGATATACTTTTACCTACATTTTAGGATTTTGTGAGAATAAAATGAGTAAAGAACTTACCAAACTTACCAGAGTTTCATGTGTAGAAAAAAAATAAATTATAGGTATCATTATTAGTTTTTTTTCCTCAACTCCATGTCCCCCTATTCATAATACAGACTAGGTAAAGGACCTGGGCTGAGGTGTACATAGAATAGATTTATTCTGCCTCCTCATTCTGTACGGTTATTGTAAGCAAACAGCCTGTGGTAAGCACTGAGAAGCCTCACGGTATTATTTAAAGGGAAAAGTTATAGAATATGGATAGCAAAGAATGTTATAAAATTACTATGTACACACTAAGATAGTCAAAAGGGAAGCATAACCCAATTGAGCAGAGTCATACAAACAATATGCTTTTCCCATTACATCAATATGATGAACTAGAAAAAGATAAACTTATGTTCAGTAATGTAACACTGAGGGATAAAAAGAAAAGTAAATGGACTCTCGTTTTTCTTGAGAATTATCTGATAAGAATAATCTGAAGAATGGAAGGGATAGGAATGAACATAAATAAAACCGAAGATAAATGAACATTGGATGAGCAAACATCTAGGATGCTTTAAACAACTAAAAGTCTTGTCTTTAGAATAAATTGTATATTATTGGACAAAGATTTTTATGAAAATGTAGAGATTGAAAAGGTTCTGGAAAACTGGAGAAAAATAAATGTCTTCCAGCATTCCAAAAATGAAAAGAGTGAATTCCACACTTAGCAGTATTATTAGTGGTAATAATAGTAATTGTGGTAATAGTAACAGCAACAACAGCAGTAATAATAGTAGCTAATATTAATTGCATACTTACTATGGACTAACCATAGTACATGAAATACTTAAATCGATTTTAACTTCAAAAATTGTATAAAAAATGTATTATTATTATTATTCATATTTTACATATAAGAAAAATAAGCCTCAAAGAAGTTGAGTAACTTGACCAAGGTCATGAAACTATGCAAATGTGGAGCAGAAATGGAACCCAAGCAGCCTGACTCAGGCGCCCTTGTTTTAACCCTGTTCAGTACTGAATATACTACATTTTTGAAGTGTATTTAACTTTAGTTTGATGAGGCATTATGTTATAGATATCTAGAGTAAATAATATGTAAGCTTAATTTGAAAAACAATTTTGAGAGAAATAGAATACATCATAACTTTTTAATCTGTCCTATTTCTTGCTAAGAAATAATAATAATAATATGACATTTGTTCAAGGTGATTTGACTTGCTGACCAAACATTTACCTGGTGTCTTTATTGAATTTTGGGTTGTTTCATTTTCCAGCTAGTTGCTTCATGACTCCTTGGCACCTTTAACAAAAACTAATAGCATGAAAAACAGTGATAAATTGGGATCGTCCAGCACAGTACCAAAGTTGATGCTTCAGCATATTTGTTGATGGTGTAAAGACTACAGTTATAACAAAAGAGGTCCACCCATTTCTTATGTAAATGATTTGATGACACAAAGACTAGGGAACTACTACTAGATTGTTTGGAAGTTAGTGGCCTATTTTTTAAAACAATTTTTTCTCTGCCTTCCTCCTATACTTACCTTGAAGTCAAAGGATCCCTTCCAGGTGTTAGAAGGCCTGACTTCTATGAGTATGGAAGATTGGATATAGAATTCTAAATTGACGGTCCTTTTTTTACTTTCTGGATATTAAAAATGCAGTTCATTAGTATCTGTTGAGAAGTATGCAATTATTTTAATGCTTATTCCTTTGGAGGTAATGTGTCTTTTATCTCTGGATTCTTTAAAGATTTATTCTTTATAATAGCTTTTAGTAATTTGATAACAAGGCTCAATGGTTTTCCCTTCCTTTCTTCCTCTCTATCTCTTCCTTCTTTCTTTCCTTTTATTTATTTATTTATTTATTTATTTATTTTTTTCACCTTATCTTTATTATTGACTAAGGTATAGTGTAGTATGGAACATATTTTCAAACTCATTTCATCATATATACTTTCATTTTTGTCCTATTAATAGAGCCAAATTTGTCAATTTCACATAGTAGGTTTCCAAGGGATTGAACTGAATCAGCCTGGGAAATATTTTTTCCTACTCAGAGATACTCCTATAAACCAATTCAAAATTCCAACAAAATATATGAGTTTATATTATAAAAGCAAATAATAGAAGTTAAAAAGCATGTAATTACATATTTTACCTGAGCCAATTTTCTGCTGTATTTTTGAGAAAATTCAATACCTTATCTCTTGCAGAAACTCTGAATTTGACCTCTGCCATTCATTTGATTGTTCCTTCAATAAGTTTCAAACCTCAATTTTTATCTTATGAAATGTGTACTAATGTACTAACACTTTCTTTCCCACATTTCTTTTGTTCAAAGTATAGCAATACTTTACATTAAAATCAATTTGATTAACAGAAAGAAAAAATTCTACTCACTCCACTGAGATTTAGCCTGTATCGCTATCATTACCAATAACATCACCAAAGGCTCAATGAACTAGAATATAATATTAAAGTGCAACTTAGCATTATATGGAAAAATAATTATTATACTCAAATAAGGAATGTTTTAGATAGAGAAAGTAGCTCTATTCAACAAGGAAAATTCTGTGGAAGAAATAGAATGTACTTTAGACTTTGAAGTAAGTCAATGAAGTAATTTCTTACATTATAATTCAACTCATGGACATAAGTAGACAATATCTCTTTCAGAAATTCAAAAATTTAGGAGTTTAGTTAAAAACATTTTCATTTGGGGTCATGTAGAATCTGATTACTATTTTTCTTATTCATCACATAAAGAAGGATCAAAATTTATTATCTTACTGAGTGAAAAATTATTTTGTAAAATAATTATAAATTATATCTTACTTTATAATTTGTGCAATCTGCTCACACATTAAAAAATATGACACTTATGAAACACAATATTCTCAAGAGCATAATGCTATATCTATTATAATTGAACTATTTTCTTGACTAAATAATTGATTTTGTGGATTCTTTCTTTCTTTAGTCATTCTTTTTCTAAAAATGTGGTTCCAGCTACAAAATTTCTATTCATATGCCAAGTTCTGGAAAGGTATCTAACACATAAGCTCATACACAGACTCATGAAAACATCTGTTTCATAGAATACGATCTGTGAAAAATATCACACTTAAAATTCTGCATTCCTGAAATCAATAAAGGAAAGGTTTATAGAATAGAATTTCTAGCAAGAAATGATAGCATGGAAGGAGGCCCAAATTGGCTGAAATTGCTAATATAATCTAAAAATATGTACACAGTAAGATGAACTAAACCAAGATTAAAAGGGCAATATTTTTATTCATTTTTTTCCTTCATACTTTTTAGAATTTTCTCATTTGTTTGAAGCAAAATAAACTTTTTGGACCATGTCCTTTAAGGCCTGTTTCACTTGCTGGTTCCTTAGGCTATAAATGAAGGGATTCAATAAAGGGGTAACCAAGGTATTGAGCACATCTACTCCTTTGCTTAAAGTCACTCTATCATTTGCTGATGGTTTTATGTACATGAAGATGCAGCTGCCATAAGAAATGGAAACTACAATCATGTAGGAAGAACAGGAGAAAAGTCTTCAGTCCTTAGCTGAGCAGGAGGGAATTTGAGAACTGTCTTGATGATATAACCATAGGAGAGAATCACTAACATCAATGTGACCATAAGTGCCTTTCCTTTTCCTTTTTCTTCCTTCCTTCCTTCCTTCCTTCCTTCCTTCCTTCCTTCCTTCCTTCCTTCCTTTTTTCCTTCCTTCCTCCCTTCCTCCCTCCCTCCCTCTCTCTCTCTTTCTTTCTTTTCTTTTTCTTTCTTTCTTTTCTTTCTTTTTCTTTCTTTCTTTCTTTCTTTCTTTCTTTCTTTCTTTCTTTCTTTCTTTCTTTCTCTGTGCAAGATACATATGTACATGCACACAGACAAAAAGTCTTCAGGCTTGTATAGCCATATATTCTTTCTTTTTTCTCTGTGCATGTAGGTTTATCCTGCTTGGAGTCTGTTGAGATTCTTGGAAATGTAGGTTGATAGTTTTCATCAAATTTAGAAAAATATTGGCCATTATTTCATTAAATATTTTTCTGACTCCCTCTTCTTTCAGGCACTTCCATTACACAGATGTTAAACCACTTAATATTGTTCTAGAAGTCACTAAGTCATTTATTTTTATTAGACTTTTCTCTCTGTATTTCATTTTGGGTGGATTCTATTACTATTTCCACTTTTAAGTCTCTGCTTTTCTCCTCTTCTCTCCTCTTTTCTTCTCATTATGCTTATGCTTTCCTTTAAATAATGGAGTACTTGAATATAATTATAAAGGCTGTTTTGACATGTTTGACTGCTAATTACGTCATCTCTGACGTTGTTTTAAAATGTAAGTTCTTGTATTATTCAGTTATGACAAAGCCAACGGATCAAGAGACAATTGCCATTTAAAAGATAACTTGCTATATTCACAGTCTCAAGAGGAGGAGGCATACCACTCCATGAGGGGTCACATAGGGTCAGTCAGGAGGCAGTGAGAGTGAGGGGAAAACGTGGGTACCTTTGTTGTGGTTTTTGTTGGAAATATAGGAGAGTTGGTATAAGAAGGTTTGGAGCTAGCTATTTTGAATAATTTGAGTTTGGATGAATAAAGCTTGTTTCTAGTTGTCTGGTACCTGGCCCTGTGTTGATTAGGGCAGAGGAATAATGGCCCTGAGTGAGAGATCCTGAGAAAGAAGTTGGTTGGGGTGTGCACTCAGGATTTGTTAGTTTGCATATGAAATGTGTGTTTCCAGATGAGTCCTTTACTGTCTCTAGGAATTGGCTGACCCTGGAAGGGCTAGCCCCTCCAGGGTCGGCAAGGCCCCAAGACATCAAAGCATCAAATACAGAAACTAGAAAATGTTGTTGTTACAGATATCTCTGTATCCACATTTATACTGATTGATTTTTCTCCTAGTTATGGTAGTATCTCCCTGCTTCTTGGAATGTTTAGTACTTTTTGATTAGATGTTGAATATTGTGAAATCGGACTTTTGAGGGTCTGGAACCTTTTGTTTTTCTTTAAGAGTGTGACTTTTGTTTTGGTAGGCAGTTAAATTACTTGCAGATTAGTTTTATCCCTTTGATTTGTGTTTTATCTTTTACTAGAATGGGTCTAAAGAGATGTCTTTCCAAGAAGGTGCTTTCAGCCCTAATACCAAGGCAGAAATTTACTTTTCTTTATGGGGTCATTTTTTTTTTTATTAATGAAAATCATGAATGCTTACAATACACTAAGAACTGTACTAGAACTGTGCAACAAAACATGGAAAATGTGAGACACTAATTTCTCATAAAACTGTTAAGTAGAGTTAGGCATGTGAACTAAATGTTTGACTGACAATGGCATATGAAAAGTACAATACTGTACAGATTTCTGACCAATAATAAAGTACATAAATATGATAATACTTAAATTACAATGGATTCAGAGTAGTAAAGCCTGGAATAGTCTGATAGGGCTTTACAAAGAGGTACATGCTTTAGAATTTGAGTGTCTCTTATGTGCTGCTAGCCTAGTATTATATTAGGTTGTAGAAATAGCATGACAGAACACATCCCTAGCTAGAAGGAGCTTATCATCTTTTGAGGGAGAAAAACAAGTAAATAGTACTACTAGAAGGATAATTTTTTGTGCTATGACAACAGTAGATATGTAAACTAGTTATTAGGCATCAGGGAAACCTTCCAAGAGAAAGTTGTATAAGCTGAGACCAAATGATTACTAAAATTCAGTCAGATAAAGGAGCAAGAGAATAAGGAGAAGAGTTAGAAGTGATTCATAGCAGAGGAGATGGCATGAGTAAAAACTTAGTGGCACAAGAATAGTGAATATTTGTGGAATGAAAAGTGTAGTAGTTTGGTACTGCTGGAACATGGTAGTTAGAAAGAATGAAATGTGGTCCATAGCAAGACTAGATAGGTAGACAGGGGCCAGATGATGGAGTGTTTGCAATATAATATGAAAGGTTTTGTATCTTGACCTGAGAGCAATGGGGTCACTCAAATGGTTTTCAGTAGTGAGTGTTATACATATGGAAATATGCGAAGTTAATAAATCTATGAACATGAAGCTTAGGAGAAAGAGCTGAGATGATATTCAATGCTGAACCTTGAAGGATGCATCATGTGTATTACGTTGCTAGGGCTTCCATAGCACAGTACCACAAATTGGGTGACTTAAACAATAAGAACAGTTATGAAGGCTAGTGGTTTGAGAACAAGGAATTGGTGGGGTTGGTTCCTTTTGAGGGCTCTGAAAAGAAATCTCTTCCATTCCTCTCTCTTTGGCTTGTAGATGACTGTCTTCTCTCTGTGTCTTTACATTGTCTTCTCTCTCTACATTTCTATGTCCAACTTTCCCCTTCTTATAAGGACATCAATCATATTGGATGAAGGCCCAACTTAATGAACTCATTTTATATTGATTACTTCTATAAAGACCTTATACCCAAATAAAGTTACATTCTGGGGTGAGAAAAGCTAGGGCTTCAACGTATGAATATTTAAAGGACACTATTCAGCCCATAAGACCATGCATATAAGAGTTGGAAAGGGAGAGTGACTAAGCGGTCCAAACACACATAATGGCTGGAGACAATCAACTCACGTTCCTGTAGTTGCAACACCTATGAAGGAAAATAAAACAGATAAACATAGGAAGTAAATAATGCCGACAGTCATTATAACATAATAGATTAGCTCTGAGAAAGTTACTAAGTGGAAAAGTTTTGCATTGAGACATCTTCCTCTGCTGTGTTGAGAAATGATGATTTTTAGAATTCCACTGCTCATTTTGGTTTATAAATTCTCCATTTACAAATTAATTACAGTTTCATCCCTCTAGGGATTGGTTACTAGGCTATAGGACCACTGATATTATTTTTGCCTTGTTACTGAATAAAGATAATTGTCATTTTTATCCACTTCTTTTAGCCTTTAAGTCAGGGTGTGATTAAATAAAATTCCATGAATAACTTGATCACTATGAAATGAAATCTGCCTCACTGTGTTTGCATTCAGTTGGTTACATCAGCTGCTGTTTCAAAGTTCTTTTCTCAGCAACAATAAAATACTCAGCCTTGATATTCCCATAGAGAATAGAATGCATTCTTTTGACCTGGAGCTATAACTAATGACAAAGTTGTAGAAAACTCACACCCATGTTAAAATAGATGCATTGCTCTTACTTCTAAAGAGACAAACATTATTAAAAATGAAGTCATGTTTTAATATTTTTTCAGCTCAAGAATTAAGTGCTAATTTATTTCTTCCTTGAATTTGTTGAAAACTATTTTTATTGCTTGAGGCAGTACTCAGGAAATCAGGATTCTGGATTTTGACTTGAGTCCACCATTTTGTATTATGTTTTCTAGGTTTGGGCTTCACCGTGTTTTCCAACAGCTTCCTAGCTTTCTGCATAAAATAGGCCAGTTAACAGGAGCCTTAAATATCTAAACTTTAATTACATGAGGAGAGACAGACTCGACTTGCTAATGTTCCTAAAAAATCTAACTTAGGACTGATGTCCATTCCCCATCAATTAACTGTGTCCAGGTGTGGAATCTTGGAGAAAGAGACTGTCTATCCTGGGTCAGATAATGATTGCTAGACAAAGCTATTATGGACAAGAGCTAGGGAACTAATTGCACATGTGAGCACTCATTGGAAACATATGTATGGATTCAAAGAGAGGTGAAATATGAAGGAGCAAAGCAATTTTCAGAAAAATGAATGTGCTGAGTAGATATCTCCTTAAATATGTATCCTACAATTTTGTTTCTTTACACCTTGATTGAATTATGTATTCATTCCTAATTCATTTTCAATAAAACCTTTTTGAGTATCCCTGTGGCTGGCACTGCTTTAGGGTTTGATATAAAACAATAAATAAAACAAAATCCATGACATCATGTTGTTTACTTTCTGGTGTGGGGTTAACAGATGGTTAGTAAACAAATAAAGACATGAATAAATACCTGCCCAATGGTGTAAGAACCATAGAGAAAATTTAAAAAAGTAAATGGGGAGAGGAAAAACTAAATTGACAGTCCAGATGCTGTGTTATATTTGTGATTAGCAAGACCTCTGTCTCTGATAAGATGATATTTAAATAAAGACCAGAAAGAAGTGAATGAGTGACCCATGGGGCTCTCTGAAGAAGGAACATTCTTGTTTCAGGAAATGGTATATTAAAATCACCTAAAATGAACAAAATTTTATTTTGTTCTTCATTTTTACTCCCTTTCCCTGTTTTAGATTTTTGATGTCTTATTTTATATCATTTTTACTTTGTGTACCCCTTAACTAATTATTATAGTTATAAATGATTTTACTACTTTTGCCCTTCATAAGTGGTTTTCAAGGTGGTTGTACCACTACCTCTACTATATATTTGCCTTTAGCAGTGAGTTCTTTTCTTTTACATATTTTCTTATTTTTAGCTATTGCCTCCTTTTTTTTTTTTTTTTTCACCTGAAAGAAATCCCTTTAAAATTCATTGTAAGGTTGGTTGGGTGTTGATAAACTCCTTAAACTTTTGCTTTATGAGAAACTATTTATCTCTCCTTCAATTCTGAATGATAATCTTGCAAAGATTATTCTTGATTGAAAGTTTTCTCCTTTCAAAACTTAAAATATATCATGCCACTGTCTTCTGGCCTGCAAAGTTGCAGCTGAAGAATCAGCTGATGGTCTTACGGGGATTCCTTTGTACACACCTAGGTTTTTTCCTCTTTTTTTTTTTAAGATTCTTAAATTTAAAACTTGACATTTTAGTGACAATGTATTTTGATGTGGACCTCTTTGGGTTTATCTTGTTTGGGACACACTGTGATTTCTGGACCTAGATGTCTGTTTCCTTCCCCAGGTTATGGAAGTCTTCAGCCATTATTTCTTCAAACATGTCTCCTTCCCCTTTGTCTCTCTCTTCTCTTTCTGGAACCTGTAAAATGAGAATGTTAGTATGCTTGATGTTGTCCCACAGGTCTCTTAAATTTCCCTCATTTTCAAAAATTATTTTTCTATTTGCTGTTCTATTTGGGTGATTTCCACTACCTTGTCTTCCAGGTCACTGATCCATTGTTCTGTATCATCTAGTCTGCTGTAGATTCCCTCTAAAGTATCATTCAGTTCAGTTACTGTATTCTTTAGCTGTGTGAGTTCTGTTTGGAACTTGCCTATATTTTCTATGTCTCACTGTCTTCATCTTTTATTCCTCTGGGATCCGTGTGCCTTTCTTTATTTTAAAAATCTTTATTGGAGTATAATTGCTTTACAATGGTGTGTTATTTTCTGCTTTAGAGCAAAGTGAATCAGGTATACATATACATATATCCCCATATCTCCTCCCTCTTGCATCTTCCTCCGACCCTCCCTATCCCACTGATCTAGGGGGTCACAAAGCACCGAGATGATCTTGCTGTGCTATGTGGCTGCTTCCCACTAGCTATATATTTTATATTTGGTAGTGTATATATGTCCATGCCACTCTCTCACTTCATCCCAGCTTACCCTTCTTTCTCCCTCCCCATGTTCTCAAGTCCATTCTGTACGTCTGCATCTTTATTACTGTCCTGCCCCTAGGTTCTTCAGAACTATTATTTTTGTTCGCATACAGTATTTGTTTTTCTCTTTCTAACTTACTTCACTCTGTATGACAGACTCTAGGTCCATCCACCTTACTATAAATAACTCAATTTCATTTCTTTTTAAAGCTGAGTATTATTCCATTGTATATACGTGCAATATCTTCTTTATCCATTCATCTGTTGATGGACACGTAGGTTACTTCCATGTGCTGGCTAATGTAAATAGAGCTGCAATGAACATTGTGGTACATGACTCTTTTTGAATTATGGTTTTCTCAGGGTATGTGCCCAGTAGTGGAATTGCTGTGTCGTATGGTAGTTCTCTTTTTAGTTTTTTAAAGAACCTCCATACTGTTCTCCTTAGTGGATGTATTAATTTACATTCCAACCAACAGTACAAGAGGGTTCCCTTTCCTCCACACCCTCTCCAGCATTTACTGTTTGTAGATTTTTTGATGATGGCCATTCTGACTGGTGTGAGGTGATACCTCATTGTAGTTTTAATTTGCATTTCTCTAATGATTAGTGATGCTGAGCATTCTTTCATGCGTTTGCTAGCAATCTGTATAGTTTCTTTGGAGAAATGTCTATTTAGATCTTCTGCCCATTTTTGGATTGGGTTGTTTGTTTTTTTGATATTGAGCTGCATGAAATTGTATATTTTGGAGATTAATCCTTTGTCAGTTGCTCCATTTGAAAATATTTTCACCCATTATGAGGGTTCTCTTTTTGTCTTGTTTATGGTTTCCTTTGCTGTGCAAAAGTTTTGAAGTTTCATTAGGTCCCATTTGTTTATTTTTGTTTTTATTTCCATTTCTCTAGGAGGTGGGTCAAAAAGGATCTTGCTGTGATTTATGTCATAGAATGTTCTGCCTATGTTTTCCTCTAAGAGTTTGATAGTGTCCAGTCTTACATTTAGGTTTTTAATCCATTTTGAGTTTATTTTTGTGTATGGTGTTAGGGAGTGTTCTAATGACATTCTTTTACATGTAGCTGTCCACTTTTCCAAGCACCACATATTGAAGAGGCTGTCTTTCTCCATTGTATAGTCTTGCCTCCTTTATCAAAAATAAGGAGGCCATATGTGCATAAGTTTATCTCTGGGTTTTCTATCCTGTTCCATTGATCTATATTTCTGTTTTTGTGCCAGTAACTTACTGTCTTGATTACTTTAGCTTTGTAGTATAGTGTGAATTCAGGGAGCCTGATTCCTCTAGCTCCCTTTTTCTTTCTCAAGATTTCTTTGGCTATTCAGAGTCTTTTGTGTTTCCTTACAAATTGTGAATTTTTTGTTCTAGTTCTATGCAAAATGTCATTGGTAGTTTGATAGGGATTGCATTGAATCTGTAGATTGCTTTGAGTAGTATAGTCATTTTCACAATGTTGATTCTTCCAATCCAAGAATGTGGTATATCTCTCCACCTGTTTGTATCATCTTTAATTTCTTTCATCAGTGTGTTATAGTATTCTGCAAACAGGTCTTTTGTCTCCTTAGGCGGGTTTATTACTAGGTATTTTATTCTTTTTGTTGCAATGGTAAATGGGATTGTTTCCTTAAATTCTCATTCAGATTTCTCATCATTAGTGTGTAGGAATGCAAGTGATGTATGTGCATTAATTTTGTATCCTGCTGCTTTACCAAATTCATTGATTAGCTCTAGTAGTTTTCTGGTAGCATTTTTAGGATTCTCTGTGTACAGTATCATGTCATCTGAAAGCAGTGACCACTTTACTTCTTCTTTTCTAATTTGGATTCCTTTTATTTCTTTCTCTTCTCTGATTGCTGTGGCTAAAACTTCCAAAACTATGTTGAATAACAGTGGTGGGAGTGGACAACCTTGTCTTGCTCCTGATTTAGAGGAAATGGTTTCAGGTTTTCTATCATGGAGAACAATGTTGGCTGTGGGTTTGTCATATATGGTCTTTATTTTATTGAGGTAAGCTCCCTCTATGCCTACTTTTTCAAGGTTTTTTATGATAAATGGGTGTTAAATTTTGTCAAAAGCTTCTTCTGCATCGACTGAGATGATTATATGGTTTTTCTCCTTCAATTTTTTAATATGGTTTATCACATTGATTGATTTGCATATATTGAAGAATCCTTGCATTCCTGTTATAAACTCCACTTGATCATGGTGAATGACCCTTTTAATTTGCTATTGGGTTCTGTTTGCTAGTATTTTGTTGAGGATATTTGTGCCTATGTTTATTAGTGATATTGGCCTGTAGCTTTCTTTCTTTGTGACATCTTTGTCTGGTTTTGGTATCAGGGTGGCAATGACCTCGTAGGATGAGTTTTGTAGTGTTCCTCTCTCTGCTATATTTTGGAAGAGTTTGAGAAGGATAAGTATTATCTCTTCTCTAAATGATTGATAGAATTTGCCTGTGAAGCCATCTGGTCCTGGGCTTTTGTTTGTTGGAATATTTTTAATCACAGTCCCAATTTCAGTGCTTGTGATTGGTCTGTTTATATTTTCTATTCCTTCCTGGTTCAGTCTTGGAAGGTTGTGCATTTCTAAGAATTTGTCCATTTCTTCCAGGTTGTCCAGTTTATTGGCATATAGTTGGTTGTAGTAATCTCTCATGATCCTTTTTTTTTTCTTCAGTGTCAGTTGTTACTTCTCCTTTTTCATTTCTAATTCTATTGATTTGAGTCTTGTATTTTTCTTGATGAGTCTGATGGTTTATCAATTTTGTTTATCTTCTCAAAGAATCAGCTTTTAGTGTTATTGATATTAGCTATTGTTTCCTTCATTTATTTTTTCATTTATTTCTGATCTGGTTTTTATGATTTCTTTCCTTCTGCTAACTTTGGGGATTTTTTGTTCTTCTTTCTCTAATTGCTTTAGGTGTAAGGTTAGGTTGTTTATTTGAGATGTTTCTTGTTTCTTGGCATAGAATTTTATTGCTATAAACTTCACTCTTAGAACTGTTTTTGCTACATCCCATAGGTTTTGACTTGTTGTGTTTTCATTGTCATTTGTTTCTAGATATATTTTCGTTTCCCCTTTGATTTCTTCAGTGATCTCTGTGTTATTTATTAGTGTATTGTTTAGCCTCCATCTGTTTGTGTTTTTTACAAGTTTTTTTCCCTGTAATTCATATCTAGTCTCATAGCATTGTGGTTGGAAAAGATACTTGATACAATTTTAATTTTCTTAAATTTACCAAAGCTTGATTTGTGTCCCATGAAAGATCTATCCAGGAGAATGTTCCATGAGCAGTTGAGAAGAAAGTGTATTCTGTTTTTTTTGGGTGGAATGTTGTATATATATCAATTAAGTCCATCTTGTTTAATGTATCATTTAAAGCTTGTGTTTCCTTATTTATTTTTATTGTGGAGGATTTGTCCATTGGTGAAATAATGTCCCCTACTGTGGTTGTGTTACAGTCAATTTCCCCTTTTAGGGCTGTTAGCATTTGCCTTATATACTGAGGTGCTCCTATGTTGGGTGCATAAATATTTACAATTGTTATATCTTCTTCTTGGATTGATCCCTTGATCATTATGTAGTGTCCTTCTTTGTTTCTTGTAATTCTCTTTATTTTAAAGTCTATTTTGTCTGATATGAGAATTGCTACTCGTTTCCTTTGATTTCCATTTGCATGGAATATGTTTTTCCATCCCTTCATTTTCAGTCTGTCTGTGTCCCTAGGTCTGAAGTGGGTATCTTGTAGGCAGCATATACACAGGTCTTGTTTATGTATCCATTTAGCCACTCTATGTCTTTTGGTTACAGCATTTAGTCCATTTACATTTAATGTAGTTATTGATATGTATGTTCCTATTACCATTTTCTTAATTGTTTTGGGCTTGTTATTGTAGGTCTTTTCCTTCTCTTGGTGTTTCCTGTCTAGAGAAGTTCCTTTAGCATTTGTTGTAAAGCTGGTTTGGTGATGCTGAATTCTCTTTGATTTGCTTCTCTGTAAAGGTTTTAATTTCTCTGTCGAATCTGAATGAGATCCTTGTTGGGTAGCATGATCTTTGTTGTAGGTTTTTCCCTTTCATCACTTTAAATATGTCCTGCCACTCCCTTCTGGCTTGTAGAGTTTCTGCTAAAAGTTCAGCTGTTAACCTTATGGGGATTCCCTTGTATGTTATTTGTTGTTTTTCCCTTGCTGCTTTTAATTTTTTTCTTTGTATTTAATTTTTGATAGTTTGATTAATATGTGTCTTGGCATGCTTCTCCTTGGATTTATCCTGTATGGGTCTCTCTGTGCTTCCTGGACTTGATTAACTATTTCCTTTCCCATATTAGAGAAGTTTTCAACTATAAGCTATTCAAATATTTTCTCAGTGCCTTTCTTTTTCTGTTCTTCTTCTGGGACCCCCATAATTCGAATGTTGGTGAATTTAATGTTGTTCCAGAGGTCTCTGAAAGTGTTCTCAGTTCTTTTCATTCTTTTTTCTTTATTGTGCTTTGTGGTAGTTATTTCCACTATTTTATCTTGCAGGTTTCTTATCCGTTCTTGTGCCGCAGTTATTCTGCTATTGATTCCTTCTAGAGAATTTTTAATTTCATTTATTGTGTTGTTCATCCTTGTTTGTTTGCTCTTTATTTCTTCTAGGTCCTTGTTAAACGTTTCTTTTATTTTCTCCATTCTATTTCCAAGATTTTGGATCATGTTTATTCTCATTACCCTGCATTATTTTTCAGGTAGACTGCCTATTTCCTCTTCATGTGTTTGGTTTTGTTGGCTTTTATCTTGATCCTTCATCTGCTGTGTGTTTCTCTGCCTTCTCATTTTGCTTAATTAACTGTGTTTTGGGTCTGCTTTTCGCAGGCTGCAGGTTCATAGTTCCCTTTTTTTTTTTTTTGGTGTCTGCCTACAGTGGCTAAGGTTGGTTCAGTGGCTTGTGTAGGCTTCCTGGTGGAGGGCACTGGTTCCTGTGTTCTCATGGATGAGTCTGGATATTGTCTTTCTTTGGGTGCTGTGTTTTGGGGTGTCTGTGAACTTATTATGACTTTCGGAAGCCTCTCTGCTAATGGGTGGGATTGTGTTTCCATCTTGCTAGTCTTCTGGCATAGGGTTTCCAGCACTGTAGCTTGCTGGTCATTGAGTGGAGTTGGGTCTTAGCATTGAGTTGGACATCTCTGGAAGAGGCTTTGCCATTTGATATTATGTGGAGCCAGGAGGTCTCTGGTGGACCAATGTCTTGAACTAAGCTCTGCCACCTCAGAGGCACAGGCCTGACACTGGCCAGAGCACCAAGACCCTGTCAGCCTCACGGATCAGAAGAAAAAGGAGGAAAAATGAAAGAAAGAAAGAAAGAAAATAAAGTTACTAAAATAAAAAGTAAAAATATTAATAAAAATAAAATTGTTAAAAAGTAATTACAAAAAGAAAGAAAGAAAGAAGAGATCAACCAAACCAAAAAAAAAAAAAAAAATAATCTACTAATGATAACAAGCGCTAAAACAATAGTTAAAAAAAAAGACAGACAGTACCCTAAGATAAATGGTAAAAGCAAAGCTATACAGACAAAATCACACAAAGAAGCATACCCATACACACTCACAAAAAGAAAAAGGAAAAAATATATATATCTCTATATAAAAAAAATGGAAGAAAGCAACCAAATCAATAAACAAATCTACAAATGATAATAAACTCTAAATACTAAACTAAGATAATTATAAAACCAGAAACAAATTAGATGCAGAAAGCCAACCCCAAGTCTACAGTTTCTCCCAAATTCTACCTCCTTAATTTTGGGATGACTCGTTGTTTATTCAGGTATTCCACAGATGTAAGGTACATCAAGTTGATTGTAGAGATTTAATCCACTGCTCCTGAGGCTGCTGGGAGAAATTTTCCTTTCCCTTCTTTGTTCACACAGCTTCTGGGGTTCAGCTTTGGATTTGGCCCTGCCTCTGTGTGTAGGTCACCTGAGGGTGTGTGTTGTTTGCTCAGATAGGTCGGGGTTAAAGTAGCAGCTGATTAGGGGGCTCTGTCTCACTCAGGCCATTGCGACGGATTGTACGGAATGCTGGGTGATCCTGCGGTGGCAGAGGCCAGCATGATGTTGCAACAGTCTGAGGTGTGCCATGTGTTCTCCTGGGGAATTTGTCCCTGGATCACAGGACCCTGGCAGTGGCGGCCTGCACAGGCTCTGGGGAGGGTAGGTGTGGATACTGACCCGTGCTTGCACACAGGATTCTTGGTTGCTGCAGCAGCAGTCTTAGCGTTTCTTGCCCATCTCCGGTGTCCGTGCTGATAGCTGCAGCTCACTCCCATCTCTGGAGCATATTTAGGCGGTGCTCTGAATCTCCTCTCCTCACGTACCCTGAAACAATGGTCTCTTGCCTCTTAGCCAGTTCCAGACTTTTTCCTGGACTCCCTCCTGGCTAGCTGTGGTACACTAGCCCCGTTCAGGCTATGTTTACACAGCCAACCCCAGTCCTCTCCCTGGGATCTGACCTCCGAAGCCCAAGCCTTAGTTCCCAGTCCCCACTCGCCCCAGCGGATGAGCAGAGAGGCCTCTCAGGCTGGTGAGTTCTGGTTGGCGCCAATCTTCTGTGTGGGAATCTGTCTGCTTTGCCCTCTGCACTCCTGTTGCTGCACTCTCCTCCGTGGTTCCAAAGCTTACCCCCCTGCCACACCCCTGTCTCCACCAGTGAAGGGTCTTCTTAGTGTATGGAAATTTTTCCTCCTTCACAGCTCCCTCCCAGAGGTGCAGGTCCTGTCCCTATTCTTTTTCCTTTTTCTTTTACCCTACCCAGGTTCGTGAGGAGTTTCTTGACTTTTATGAAGTCTGAGGTCTTCTGCCAGTGTTCAGTAGGTGTTCTGTAGGAGTTGTTCCACATGTAGATGTGTTTCTGATGTATTTGTTGTGAGGATGGTGATCTCCATGTCTTACTCCTCCGCCATCTGCCATCTTGATGGTTTCTTCCCTGTGAGCATTGTTATGACTGTTATCTTGAATTCTTTATCAGGTAAATTACTTATCTCCATTTCATTAAGGTTTTTTTTTCCCCTCTGTGGTTTATCTTGTTTCTTCATTTGGAACATTGTCCTCTGTTTCTCCATTTTGCTTGACTCCCTGTGTTTGTTTTTGTGCATTATACAAAACAGTCATCTCTCCCAGTATTGGAGTGGTAGCCCTGTGTAGGAGATGAACTTTATTGTTTAACATTGATGTAGTTTTTGGTTGTCTCTCAAATTATCTCTCTCCACTTATTTCAGCCTCATGGTGTACAGAAATATGCTCCGGCTAAGCCTGGTGATCAGTGGGTTGTCCCCTGTTTGGGCTGTGTGTGCCTGTTGGCTCTGACAGGTTGTGTGCATGACATTGGTGGGGACAAGGCTCCTTGCCCATTGGTTATGGTTGTATCACAAAAGTGTCATGATGGAAGAAGGCTGTTTGCCTTTTGCAACTATCACTGTCAGGTGCAAGTGGTGCAGGTGGGGGGCAGGGATTGCTCACCTACCACCTTTAACAGGTTAGAGTGAGATGGCAAAAATGGCTCCCACCAGTGTCAATGCCAGCAAGACTGAGGAAACCCATACTAATGGCAGCAGTCAGTTTTCTGTTCCTGGAGAGCGAACCAGGGGATTTCTGTCCCTCTGGCACATGCTTTATTAGTAAGTGAATCTCTCCTTCACATAAGGTCTAAGCTGTTTTCAAGTTGCTGCCTTTTCTGCTGGGTCCTGGGGCAAATGGGTCTCTGTGTGAGCCCTTTAAAAGCAGAATTTTTGTTCTCTATAACCTTTTGTTTCTCCTGAACATAAGACACATTTGTTTTCAAAGCCAGACATTTTGGGGCTCATCTTTCAGGTACAGGGCTCAAGAGTTCAGTTGACTGGTGTGGAGGAGAAACTCCATTTTATATATGTGTGTATTTATTTATGTTTGACATCTCTCCAGATTGTGAGTTGCTACAGCTGAGGTGGGTTTTGATAAGCGTGTGTCTCTGCCTTTCCTACATATCTCCCTGTGGACCTTTTATCCTTAGTTTTGGAGCAAGTGTTCACTTAGTTCTCAGCTTTTTTCAGAGGGATTTGTTTCATACGTAACTGTATATTTGTTGTGTCTGTGGGAGGAGGTGAGTTCAGGATCTTCCTATACAGTCATCTTGAACTGCCTCATGATCTTCGTTTTGATGATTGGCAAATGAAAAAAAAATCACTTAGTGAAGAAATTGGAGACTGCAGTTATGGAGAGTTGTAGTCATTACTTGGGCATTTTGACTCTTGGCTGAATGACTTACCAGGCAGCATAGAAACAATATTTGAATTTCCCTCAAGTTTCCCCCCAGACTACCATGAACACAGAGTCTCAGAGTCATGATAAATAAATATTGTTTAAAAAAGACTGACAATAAAAAGGACCAATCATTAAAGAGAGTGTGATTTAAATATCTTAGAAAATAAAAAATTTGCCAGCTGTTGACAGTAATGTCTTTATTACTATTTTCTCATCTCTTCTTAAGAATGAGATATCAATGTAAATATGTGACAGGTTCCTCTAGTAACTAACTGCCAAGGGAACTATGTAGACTGGGGGAGAGAGACTGTCAAAGACCTCCCTTCCTTTCATTCCATTCATTCCTCCCTCATGCCTCCCTTGCTGGAATTCTACCAACATGCCCTTTTGACATTGTTAACTTGAAATGTCTATCATCCATCTCTGTTAGTTCTAGAGAACTTTGATTTTAGATTCAGGGCACAATATAATATTTACTAAGGCTAAATTAGTGTTTGGTTATAATACTATATATATATGTGTGTGTGTGTATATATATATATATATATATATGTATATATATATATATATATATGTATATGTATATGTATATATATAATATATATATTTGCTTTACCAAATAAATATTTGTTTTACCATATGCAGTGCTAGTGTATCATTTGGTCTATGGGCAAATATAATTTGAAAAAAATATTTTAAATAACTTTTAGTTTAAAATGATACCTTCATGTACATTTTAATTATTTATCACTGTTATTATAATTGCTTAAGGTCAAATAATTAGAATGTATAAAGAAAATAATGCAACTTGAAGTTTATACAGTGTTCTATTAAATGATAATATATTCTTTAAATTCCTATTTGTTCCTATATCAGATATAATCTTATATGTTATAAGACAACATCTAGGTTGATTAATTTTCTAATAGTAATTTTCTATTTACAATTAAGTTTTGTTTGTTGCATACACAGTGGATTTGCACCATACCTGAAGAACTCCAAGTTTGGGACACCCACATCTTTTATAATGGGCTGCAAACAAACCTGTCTGACCCTTGCCCCAATGGGAGACATTATCTTTATTTTACTGGAAAGCAAACAAACCTGTCTTATGATCCATAGGGAGAGACTATATCCCCCAAAGCTGTTTGCAAAACTTAACTCTTGGAGAGAATGATCTAGAACAAAAGCAGTCAGTGCCCACAAGACATGCAGAAATGTAAGAGACTCATAGAGGTTTGTCTCCCCACATGCTACTTCCTTACTCAGTCTTTCAAAATACACCTCACATTCTACTTCTTCATGAATTCTTTCTTGATTCCACCAATTAAGCTCATTTTTCTCCTTTTAACTCTGCTGCATTTTGTGTTTCTCTTTTTTTTTTTTTTTTTTTTTTGCGGTACACAGGCCTCTCACTGTTGTGGCCTCTCCCGTTGTGGAGCACAGGCTATGGACACGCAGGCCCAGAGGCCATGGCTCATGGGTCCAGCCGCTCCATGGCATGTGGGACCTTCCCGGACCGGGGCACGGACCCGTGTCCCCTGCATCGGCAGGAGGACTCTCAACCAGTGTGCCACCAGGGAAGCCCTGTGTTTCTCTTTTAAGACACGTATTGATTTGCACTTCTTCATTGTATCTGTATTTCTTTATCACTCTATACTCTATGGATTGAACTTCTCTTGATAGCAGGGAGTATATTTTATTCATCCTTACATCTCTTATAGGAGATGAGGCATGTTTTACCTATTTCTTATACCTCTTTTTGGAAACTGTTTTGCTAACAGGATATGACAAAGAATCCTTCCTTATAAATCAGAAAAGCAATAAGTTTATAGTGAGATATGGGCAATAGACCATGATACAAAAAATACCTAAAATGCCTTTTAAATATATAATTTACTTCACTCAAATGATATCCCTGAAATATTCAAAATAAGAGATATCTTTATATGCTGTAACTTTGAAGAAAATCTAGATTATTCTGTAATTACATTATATATTATAATTAATGATATGAAATGTTTTTCTCTTACTACCATTGCTGCTGCTACCACCAGCAATACTACCTCAGTCACTTTTTACTTGTCTCACCATTAGTGTACAAGTATTCTGTCATGTGCTAGAACCTATGTTAAGCACTTTATAACATTGGCTATTTTATTATTTTTTTCAATTTTTAGGACCTAGAGATTTTTATCAACCCGATTTTCAGATGAAGAAATCTAGGCTTCTAGAATAATCTTCCCAAATTCACATAGCAAATAAGTTATACAGTTGAGATTCAAATCCCCTTTATTTAATGCTGAGGTCTGAGTTCTGAATAATTTTACTATCATAATGGCCTGGGATCAACTTATAGAGACTCACAGTAAGTTTACAATCAACCAGGAAATTGATATTCTCTCATATAGATTATGTTTCTTAAAAAGTATTCCATTTAGTTCAACTAGTTGTAATACCCTATATTATTCTCAAGTACTGAGGAGGGAACTCTCATGATATGTGACTCTAAGTTGCCTTCACTCTTTTGATATTTCCAGTTGTGTATGTAGAGTATTAATTTATAAACTATCAAAACAAAGAGAAATTTTAAAAAAGCAATCACTGGTTCCTGGAAGAAATCCCAACCCTGAGATAATAACTTACATGTATTTTGAGTAGATTTTTCCAAATGCCAAGCAATGTAGTGCTAATTTTAGGATTCTGATAGTTGAAGTCAGACTTTTGGATTCAAAATAACTACAACATGATTTCTGAATTGTCACCTGTTGCTCACAGGAAAGGGATGGAAAAAGTACTTGGAGACTGCTTTCTGGTGAGTGCTATCAGACACCTTAACTAGTGTTCTGATTTATACAGCCATCTTTATGGCATCCTAAACCATATCTTCTAGTTACATTACCATTCACTGAACCATCATAAATGGAGTTAACATTTTTTAATGGAGGAAATTGTGGTCCCTCTCACTGCAAGACATTCTATTTAAATCTGGGTGACTTTAAAATATGAGAGAGTTTTTCATTGGATTTGGCTTTGCATGTTTTTTTTTGTTAATAAGACTCTTCTACAATGCCAAGTTTTGATGTTTGCATGTTTAGGTTATTGAGAATGTTGTTTTTCTGAGTGCAAATAGAGTTCAGGTTTCTTAAAATAGAGAAAATTATTGCTCCCTTCCTCGTCTAGCGTAAAAAGGAAAATGTAATGGTTCAACATTATTTGATTTAGGTCAAAAGTAAAAATAAAATTCTTCCAAGTTGTGACTAAACAAGGAAAACTTCTCCTCAAAGTACTTTAAAAAAAGTTATAATTGAGCATAAAGGAGGTAGATGAAGAATGGCTTCTACTTTTAAAATTTAACCTTGACCAAGTATTTTCTTCTGGAAAATAACTTCAGGCCCAAACTGCTAAGGATTTCTAGATCTGTGAGCCTCAGCAAAAACCTGATTTTGTTGTTGATTTGCAAACCTCAGTCAGCACATTAGATTTTTAGTTTTCCAGTCTTCAAAATAGGGTGTTGCTTGCTTTGCACAATTCTTAAGAAAGTAAATTACCAGAACTCTTAGAATAAGACTGTATTTTGGGAAAGCTTTCTCATAAATATTGTCAGATTTTGTGTGTGGGGGGGTGGGGGGGATGCACCATGTGGCTTGAGGATCTTAATGCACAAACCATGGATTGAACCCATGCCCCCTGTAGTGGAAGTCCTAACCACTGGACTGCTGAGGAATTAACAATATTGTCAGGTTTTAATAAAACTGTATGAATGAAAGTATTGTGAGGGGGATCAAACATTTTAGTTCCCTCTCAATTTCCCTTTCTGCAGCTCCTTCTTTCCTGAGGTCCTAGCATCTGCCTGTTCCCCGTTTCTGCATCAGGACCTCCTTATGGAGGGTCCTCAACTAGATTATGCATAGCCTCAGGAAGTCTCCTTCCCTCCAGGTTTTCTTTCCATAATTTCCTGTCCCCTGTCTCCTTTCACTAACTCAAATATATTTTTGAGTTAGTGAAAGGAGATAGAACAAAAAAACTACTCAAATATATTTTTCTATATTTCATTCAGCACTTGTCACTATATGTTCATTGTCTACTGTGGGCCAGACGCTATCATAGGCATTAAGGATATGGAGATATATATAAGACAGTAGGTCCTTGCCTTAAAGGAGTTTATATTCTAAAAAGGATAAATAAATGAGCTAAATAAATAACTAAATAAAAATGAGAGAGGATTGCTGATTACAATGACTGCCAAGAAGGAGGTAGTCATGGAACTAATGGAAAGTGATTAGGGTTGGTCCATATGGTGGGATATTAGTTAGATATTAATATTAACATATTCGATAGGAAAGTCAGGGAAGGCCTCTCTCAGATATTTTTTCTGCTTAAGTTTGAAGGTCAAATAAAAGTCAATTAGGTGAAGAGTCATGGGAGGACACAGCTCCACCTGTTCCAGGACAGTGCGTCCAGAGAATGATCCACAAGTGGTAGAATGTTGTGAAATAGGACGGAAAGGTAGGAGAAGCATACTTTTAAAAATGTCCTTAAACCTTCATAAGATGTTTGGATTTTATTCTAAGAGCAAGTGATGTTATTGTGAAATCTGCAGCTTGCTCAGTTCTGAAGTAATGTTTTGCCCTGACACAGTATGAAGTCAAGAGCATGTGTGTGTTTCACAATGTAATACCTTGACCAAGTTAGTGGTTCTACAAGAAAAGAAATTTCAGGCAACATGCAAAGCTCTGTCTCACACTGAGGTGAAAGGAAGACTTTGGAACGTGTTCCTTTAAATCCCATTAAGTAGCCAAGTACCTACTCTGCCTAAATCTGAGGTGGTCTCTTGACATTGTTTTTTTCCCAGAAGTCATATTTTGGGGATAATTTAAGAAATCTGGAAGATTTATTAACTCCAGCAGTGATGTTTACAGTACCCATGTCATGTGAAAAAGTTTGTATAAGCTTCCAAAATTTCTAATTTATTCATTTGGAAGATTTGGTTATCAAATGCCTTTCTCAGTATAATACATTCTAGGTTGATATCAATCACATCACAGAAAGAATAAGAGAGTTCCGAGATAGCCTTATCCACCAGAAGGCAGACAGCAGAAGCAAGAAGAACAATTCACAGCCTGTGGAATTAAAACCACGTTCACAGAAAGATAGACAAAATGAAAATGCAGAGGACTATGTAACAGATGAAGGAACAAGAAAAAAAAAAACAGAAAAACAACTAAATGAAGTGGAGATAGTCAACCTTACAGAAAAAGAATTCAGAATAATGATAATGAAGATAATCCAGGACCTAGGAAAAAGAATGGAGGCAAAGATCTAGAAGATGCAAGAAATGTTTAACAAAGACCTAGAAGAATTAAAGAACAAATACCTGGAAGAATTAAAGAACAAAGAAGGATGAACAATACAATAACTAAAATGAAAAATACACTAGAGGGAATCAATAGCAGACTGATGCAGAAGAACGGAGAAGTGACCTGGAAGACAGAACAGTGGAATTCACTGCTGTGGAACAGAATAAAGAGAAAAGAAAGAAAAGAAATGAACACAGCCTAAGAGACCTTTGAGACAACATTAAACACACCAACATTTGCATTATAGGGGTCCCAGATGGAGAAGAGAGAGAGAAAGGACCTGAGAAAATATGTGAAGAGATTATAGTTGAATACTTCTCTATAATGGGAAAGAAAATAGCCACCCAAGTCCAGGAAGCACAGAGAGTCTGAGGCAGGATAAACCCAAGGAGAAACATGCTGAGACACATAGTAATCAAATTAAGAAAAATTAAAGGCAAAGAAAACTTATTGAAAACAACAAGGGAAAAATGACAAATAACATACAAGGGAACTCCCATAAGGTTAACATCCGATTTCGCAGCATAAACTCTACAAGCCAGAAGGGAGTGGCACAATATATTTAAAGTGATGAAAGGGAAGAACCAAGATTATTCTACCCGGCAAGGATCTCATTCAGATTTGATGGAGAAATCAAAAGCTTTACAGGAAAGCAGAAGCTAAGAGGATTCAGCACCACCAAACCAGCTCGACAACAAACGCTAAAGGAACTTCTCTAAGTGGGAAACACAACAGAAGAAAAGGACCTACAAAGAAAACCCCAAAACAATTAAGAAAATGGTAATAGGAACATACATATCAAAAATTACCTTAAATGTAAATGGATTAAATGCACCAAACAAAAGACACAAGATACAAAATGGATGGTTACAAAAATAAGACTCATATATCCACTGTCTACAAGAGACCAACTTCAGACCTAGGGACACATACAGACTGAAACTGAGGGGATGGAAAAACATATTCCATGCAAATGGAAATCAAAAGAAAGCTAGAGTAGCAATACTCATATCAGATAAAACAAACTTTAAAATAAAGAATGTTACAAGAGACAAGGAAGGACACTAAATAATGATCAAGAGATCAATCCAAGAAAAAGATATAACGATTATAAATATAT
Source organism: Hyperoodon ampullatus (assembly GCF_949752795.1). Lineage (NCBI taxonomy): Eukaryota > Metazoa > Chordata > Mammalia > Artiodactyla > Ziphiidae > Hyperoodon > Hyperoodon ampullatus. The sequence continues at coordinate 128,731,589 of NC_136918.1, forward strand.
ATACACTCAGCATAGGAGCACCTCAATACATAAGGCAAATGCTAAGAGCTATAAAAGAGGAAATCATCCAGACAGAAAATTAATAAGGAAACACAAGCTTTAAATGACACAGTAGACCAGATAGAGTTAACTGATATTTATAGGACATTCCATCTGAAAACAGAAGATCACAGTTTCTTCTCAAGTGCACACAGAACATTCTCCAGGGTAGATCACATCTTGGGTCACAAATCAAGCCTAGGTAAATGTAAGAAAACTGAAATCATATCAAGTATCTTTTCCGACCACAATGCTAAGAGATTAGAAATCATTTACAGGGGAAAAAAATGTAAAAATCACAAACACATGGAGGCTAAACAGTATGGTACTAAATAACCAAGAGATCACTGAAGAAATCAAAGAGGAAATCAGAAAATACCTAGAGACAAATGACTATGCAAACACGATGATCCAAAACCTATGGGATGCAGTAAAAGCAGTTCTAAGAGGGAAGTTTATAGCAATACAATCCTACCTCAAGGAACAAGAAAAAACTCAAATAAACAATATAACCTTATACCTAAAGGAACTAGAAGAAGAGAAACAAACAAATTCCAAAAGTAGTAGAAAGAAAGAAATCATAAAAATCAGAGCAGAAATAAATGAAATAGAAACAACAACAAAAAAACCAATAGCAAAGATCAATAAAACCAAAAGCTGCTTCTTTGAGAAGATAAACAAAATTGATAAACCTTTAGCCAGACTTATCAAGAAAAAGAGGGAGAGGACTCAAATCAATAAAATTAGAAATGAAAAAGGAGAAGCTACAATGGACACCACAGAAATACAAAGCATCATAAGAGACCACTACAAGCAACACTGTGCCAGTAAAATGGACAACCTGGAAGAAATGGACAAATTCTTAGAAAGGTTTAAACTTACAAGACTGAACCAGGAAGAAATAGAAAATATGAACAGACCAATCACAAGTAATGAAATTAAACTGTGAATAAATATCTTTCAACAAACAAAAGACCAGGACCAAATGGCTTCACATGCAAATTCTGTCAAACATTTAGAGAAGAGCTAACACCTATCCTTCTCAAACTCTTCCAAACAATTGCAGAGAAAGGAACACTCCCAAACTCATTCTATGAGGCTACAATCACTCTGATACCAAAACCAGAGAAAGATACTACAAAAAATAAAATTACAGACCAATAACACCAATGAATATAGATGCAAAAATCCACAGCAAAATACTAGCAAACAGAATCCAGCAACATATTAAAAGGATCATCCACCATAATCAAGTGGGATTTATCCTAGGGATGCAAGGATTCCTCAATATATGCAAATCATTAAATGTGATACACCATATTAACAAATTGAAGAATAAAAATAATATGATCATCTCAATAGATGCAGAAAAAAGTTTTGTCAAAATTCAACACCAATTTATGATAAAAATTCTTCAGAAAGTAGACATAGCGGGAATCTACCTCAACATAATAAAGGCTGTTCATGACAAGCCCACAGCAAACACCATTCTCAATGGTGAAAAACTGAAAACATTTCCTCTAAAATCAGGAAAAAGACAAGGATGTCCACTCTTGCCACTATTATTCAACATAGTTTTGGAAGTCCTAACCATGGCAATCAGAGAAGAAAAAGAAATAAAAGGGATACAAATTGGAAAAGAAGAAGTAAAGCTGTCACTGTTTGCAGGTGACATGATACTATACAGATATAATCCTAAAGATGCCACCAGAAAACTACTAGAGCTAATCAATGAAATTGGTAAAGTAGCAGAATACAGAATGAATGCACAGAAATCACTTGCATTCCTATACACTAACAACAAAAGATCAGAAAGAGAAATTAAGGAAACAATCCCATTCACCATTGCAAGAAAAAGATTAAAATACCTAGGAATAAACCTATATAAGGAGGAAAAAGACCTGTACTCAGAAAACTATAAGACACTGATGAAAGAAATCAAAGATGATACAAACAGATGGAGAAATATACCATGTTGTTGGATTGGGAGAATCAACATTGTGAAAATGAATATACCACCCAAAGCAATCTACAGATTCAATGCAGTCCCTATCAAAATACCAATGGCCTTTTTTACAGAACTAGAACAAAAAAAAATCTGAAAATTTGTATGGAGACACAAAAGACCCTAAGTAGCCAAAGCAATCTTGAGGGAAAAAAATGGAGCTGGAGGAATAAGACTCCCTGACCTTAGACTATACTACAAAGCTACAGTATTCAAGACAATATGGTACTGGCACAAAAACAGAAATATAGATCAATGGAACAGGATAGAAAGCCCAGAGATAAACCCACACACCTATGGTCAACTAATCTATGACAAAGGAGGCAAGGATATGCAATGGAGAAAAGACAGTCTCTTCAATAATTGGTTCTGGGAAAACTGGACAGCTACATGCAAAAGAATGAAATTAGAGCACTCCCTAACACCATACACAAAATAAACTCAAAATGGATTAAAGACCTAAATGTAAGGTCAGACACTATAAAACTCTTAGAGGAAAAAACTCTTTGACATAAAACACATCAAGATATTTTTTGACCCACCTCCTAGAGTAATGGAAATAAAAACAAAAATAAACAAATGGGTCCTAATGAAACTTAAAAGCTTTTGAACAGCAAAGGAAACTATAAATAATAGTAAAAGAAAACCCTCAGAATTGGGAAAATATTTGCAAATGAAGCAACAGACAAAGGATTAATCTCCAAAATATATAAACAGCTCATGAAGCACAATATTAAAAAAAAACCAAACAACCCAAACCAATAATGGGCAGAAGACCTAAATAGACATTTCTCCAAATAAGACATAGTAATGGTCAAGAAATACATGAAAAGCTGCTCAACATCACTAATTATTAGAGAAATGCAAATCAAAACTGCAATGAGATATCACCTCACACTGGTTAGAATGGGCATTGTCAGAAAATCTACAAACAGCAAGTGCTGTAGAGGGTGTGTAGAAAAGCGAACCCTCCTGCACTGCTGGTAGGAATGTAAATTGATACAGGTATATGGAGAACAGTATGGAGCTTCCTTAAAAAAATAAAAATTGAACTACTATATTACCCAGCAACCCCACTACTGTGCATATACCCAGAGAAAACCATAATTCAAAAAGACACGTGCACCCCAATGATCATTGCAGCACTATTTACAATAGTCTGGTCATGGAAGCAACCTAAATGTCCATCGACAGACAAAAGGATAAAGAAGATATGGCACATATATACAATGGAATATTACTTAGCCATAAAAAGAAACAAAATTTGGTCATTTGCAGAGACGTGGATGGACCTAAAGACTGTCATACAGAGTGAAGTAAGTCAGAAAGAGAAAAATATTGCATATTAACGCATATATGTGAAATGTAGAAAAATGGTACAGATGAATTTGTTTGCAAGGCAGAAATAGAGACATAGATGTAGAGAACAAACATATAGACACCAATGGGGGAAAGTTGGGGTGGTGGTGGTGGTGGTGGGATGAATTGGGAGATTGGGATTGACATATGTACACCAATATATATAAAATAGATAACTAATAAAACCTGCTTTATAAATAATAAATAAATTAGAGAAAAAGAAGAGACATAAATTTTAATATGTTAAACATTCAAAAAATACAAGAAAAAAAGTATAACAGAGTTCCTGTCCTTATGAAATTTTCAACTTAATGTCGTCTACATATAAATATAACTAACAGCAAAGTCTTATTGGAAGTTAAGATTGGAATGTTAAGATTAATTACAATACCTGCCTAGCATTCTATTCTATTTTTGGAATCTTTTTCAAGCTTCATCCAAGTGCATCATGTATCCCATAGTACAAAATTGATCTGTTTTAGTTGTTCTTCCTACAAGTGTTCCCTAGATTTTTCCTCTTCATTTTTAGGTAATATAAGCAAATAGTATCCAAGGAGTTAAAAGAGAGATCATTGGATCCAGGACCGACTCCATAGATGCACTATCTGTGCTGTCACACATGACCCCAGCCTCAGCAAAGCTCTACTCTGCTGTCGCCATCTTGAAACTCTTAATGTTTTTCTTGAGCTTGTGTTTCATAAGTGAACTTTTGGCAATGGAGCACACATATTTTTTCTTCTTTATTAAATTTTCCACTGACCTTTAAAAATTATATAACCCATCCTAATTGGACCAACTGCACACATGCCTATGGTCATTGATCTTTAGGAGCCATAATTTCCTCCATTTCTTTATCATCATCAGACCAGGCAACCAGTTTAAGTAGCAGTTGGCCATCAACAGCTTCAAAAGTTTTGAGGTATGAGATAAGCTTCCAAGGTGGGTGCCAGGATAGTAAGCTACAAGGAAAATATTTTCTTTTTTGTAAACTGTGGTAAACGTGTCTTAAAATTGTAAAACTTTTTCTAAAATTGTGTTGCTAAATACTTATGTTTTTAAAACCAAAGTTGCCAACTAAGGGTCAGTGGGTCAAATTCAGCCTACAATTATGTTTGAGCAGCAAACATAATTTGTTTGACCAGCATAGAGATTTACTAAATGTGAATGTGAGTGCTTTTATTATAACTGGGGCCCAGATTCCAGGCAGCCAATGGCTTAACCATTTAATTGTCTTTGCAAGCCAGTTACACAGATTGATTTACTCTTTCTGGTCTTTGAGAGCCTTAATGGTGGTTCTCAAACTTTAGCATACATCTAAATCACTTATAGGCCTTGTTAAAGCAGATTGCTAACCCCACCCCCAGAGTTTCTGAAACAGTAGGTCCTGGTAGGACCTACTGGGGTAGGACCTAGTAATTTCCAGCATATTCCCAGGCGATGCTGGAGCCTCTAATCCAGAAAGCACAGTTTGAGTACCACTGGTGTAAAATAGTAACTGCCATTCCTGCTATTTGCTCTTAACTATAATAAATTTCACTTACTCATTTATGATTGAGATTATGTAAATAAAGCATATATACTTTAATTATTCAAGCTAATTGCATAAAAACATAGCTGTGACAGCATACATTAGCTGAAGCAATTAGTGAGTTTGCCAATTTTTTCTCTCCTAAAGGGAAAACTACCTTGCTGTTCACTAGTCATATCACTATCCCATTTCAGCGTTCTCCATATTTTTACCAACATGCCTTGCTGTTTCCCCAAATAGTTAAACAGCTTTAAAGCAATCCAATTTAAAATGTTGTAGAATTTTGTCACCCTCTGTAAATATCAAAAGCAATGAGGTAATGGAATAAGATGGTTGGGACTGATGATGATCGATTCACAGTGGACAGGCTCTTATTCGACTGTCTAGGAGCTGTAAGGGTCCCGAGACAACAATGCCAAGATTGTCCTAGCTCTTTTAGAAACTGGCAATATCCTTCAGATACATGCAGCTCTAAGCTGGAAGCCCTGTGCCTCTAAACATTCTAATGGAATATAGAGTTCATACTGGAGTCATTTTCCTCCTCAGTCCCCTGTTTGGGACTTAGAGGGTCAAGTCACTCAAACAAGGTTGCTCCGTGATCACAATCAGCCATCAGCTTCAAACACACACCTTTTAGAGGGTATGTGATATAGCAGTGTGGTGACTAAACTGGTTTTTCTAAAGCTAGTACGTTCCAAAATCCCTCTTTATGTCTGCTTTTCATTTGTTTAATAACTTTGCTTGGGTAATGGAATGGGTGATGACTGAAAAAATACTAGCATCTAAGTTTTACCTTTATGTTTCCATTTTTTTCTTTATGTTTGTGTGGTGTAAAGGGGAACTATTAGCATGCTTCTTTTTGAAGCAACAGTGCATTTTTCTCTAAGACTTGTTTTTAATGGGTTTATTAATTTGACTTATTCTTTTAATCATCATCAGGCATAACTACAGTTCATTTAGTTTTATATTCAGATCATCCATCTTCCATAATAAAGGGAGATTTTGAGAATGTGAATAAATTACATCCACAGTCCTGTAATTATGTGCATGTCCCTTTAACCCTCTAGCTTACAAATCACTTGAGCTGGGGACTGTGTCTCATTCATCTTTGTCCCATGCAGCAATAAACAAAAAGTTGCTATGTATTATGGGTAGATATTCAATACAAGTTGATTAAATAGAAATGACTTTCCCAATCCCCCACTCCACTCCCCCCCACAAACACATGACTTTTTGCTTTAGTTTCTCATTTATGAAGAAGGGATAATAGTTTCTATCTCACAAGTTTCTCAAAAGGACTGAATAAAATACTGTATGTAAGCACTTAGCTGCATGCCATATAATAAATTAGCATTTGATTCATGTTTGTTTAAAATTATTAATAGCTACTTTTACAGCCTTCCTGATTATTATCAGTATTAATGGTTTCAAGCTCTCCTATGGTAAATGCTTTAAAGAAAGGGTCATTTTACCGATCAAATTGGACTGAATTATCTTCCATCTTTCTTCTGCTCAATGTTTTGTTAATTCTTCATATTCCTGTAACTCAGATTGACTTTAAATTCTGACATCAACAAAACAGTTTAATCTACAGCACAGCCTCAAGGCTGGGGGATATAAAATTACAATAGAGCAAAAGGATAGTTGAAAAGAGAACATTCCCTCTTCTTGAAAGAAAATTTCTTCTCTGAGGTGAAGGGAGATGCATGTACCTGGCGGTGTCTGGACTAAGCCTGTACTGTAGTCTGAAAAAGGGTCATTTTTTGTCCAAAGTCATATTTCATTCACTTAGTAATTTGTGCTCACCTACTGCACATCATATTAATATGTGATACTTCATTAAATTTCCTTTTTCTCCGAGGGTTTAGTCAAAAGATAATGCTGGAACAGGAATCAGAAGACCTAGACTATTTTCTGCTCTCTCCCTTTTTAATGAACAAATCATTTAGATTTTTCTGGATACGCATCACCTCACCTGCAAAGTAATCTCTATCACAGACATAATGTTGGCCACAGAGACTGGTACACTTTCTTCCTAAGGGTGCCCAAAAGGCTGCCCAGGTTGTGCACTGTACAAGTCAGGGGTGCAATTCATGGAGAGCTACAACACGGCTATTTCTTCCACCCCTTTTCATCCAGGAAGAACTGAGTTAAACAAACAGATGTGGGAGCCTTTGGTAGTCATGCTGTCCTTTCCCTGACATGAAGAAGGATGGCCTATTGCATCAATTATTTGTGCACAGTACCAAAAACAACCAAGAGAACAAGGAGGACATTAAACATATTTAATCGATTTACTTCTGTTCTCACCACTTAATCTTTAAATGGGCTAGCGTTGGGGGATTCCTTAGAATCGAGGACTTACATACAGCCATAAAGACTGTTTAGGACAAGATTCTAAAACTAAAAATATTATTAAAAATCTCATTCATTTAAACACAGTAACTTTTTTTTTTTTTTTTTTTGCAGAAGGAGTGCAATCAGTCACCTTTACATGCAAATACATCAGGCAGATCCAAGAAAGCCATCTCTATGTGTTAGCTACTTCACATATAGAGAATGTGGGGCTGTCCAAACACACACAGCTGTTAGCAATAAGGGGCTGTCTATGGAATTCAGGACTAAGGCCAGATTTGCCTTTGTAGAACATCTTTTATTTTTTAAGCACACAATTCCATATTTCACTTCTCGACTTGATTTCATGGAACTCAGACATTGCTACAGAAAAAAAGCATCATAAACTCTTGCTATTCATTGGAATGGTGCCAATGTAAAATTAATGGACTTTTTTGTAATTATGGAATCGTCTCAATTGATTAATTATTGGGTGCTCTGGGATTTCATACAAAAAGACCCATATGGCTATAGAATCCTAAAATTAGTGAAAGCCTTAGACATCATTTCATCTGTATTTGACCCAGGGTAAGCCTACTCCCAGCTTCTCTTGCCCTGCTTCTGGCCCCTGCCACGGCCAAGGCATCAGTTATCACCATCCATCTTCTAATTCTGTGCCTGACTCTGCCTCCCCAGGAGTGAAGCTGGTCTTCAATATGGTCTACACTGTTCCTGATGATGTGGGAGCTGCACTGATGCTGGGACCCCAGTCTGACCCCACTGTGCCACATTGGCTGTGCTTTTTCTATTCATTTCTAAGCTCAGAAGAATCCATGGACTGTGAGATCTGACATCTCTAATGGCAGCTCTGAGGGACTGGGGTTGAGAAACTAAAAGTATGAGTGATATTAGCACCCTTTGGTATAAACTTTCACTAGTGAGAGACAAAAAAACTGGAAGGATCCAGCCAATGTGTTCCCCCCCCTTCTTTTTTTTTTTACCAAGTAGAGTATTCTGAAAACTGAAGTTATTATCTCTGTCTAAACCACAGACTGTTTCTCTTTTAAAAGTGTGGCCAGTTAAACAACTTATCCTCTTTTATATATTTCCTTCCTTTTTTGCCTTGTCTTTCTTCATCCCTTACTCTTGTGGCTCTGACATGGCACCTCCCACTCCTCATCCCCAACCCCAAAGCATTACTGTGTAATCTTCACATTAGGATCTGTTGTTTGTTTGTTTGTTTTTGTTTTGTTTTGTTTTGTTTTTGCAGTACGCGGACCTCTCACTGTTGTGGCCTCTCCCGTTGTGGAGCACAGACTCTGGACACTTAGGCTCAGCAGCCATGGCTCACAGACCCAGCCACTCCACGGCATGTGGGATCTTCCTGGACCGGGGCACGAACTTGCGTCCCCTGCATAGGCAGGCGGACTCTCAACCACTGCGCCACCAGGGAAGCCCTAGGTTCTGTTTTTGGAAGCTGGGTTAAGCCATGTTTTAAACTCCTTGTCCACGGGAGACGAAATGGAAACTCAGAGCAATTAAATTACTTTTCCATGGTCAAGGAGTGTAAAGCTCATTTTTTAAAAGTTCATTTCCTTCGCTCTCCTTATCAAATATTGATGATGGTAAAACTAATCTGTTATCTACCTCCAACTTAAGCAATCCTCCAGCCCCACTGCCTTCCTACCCCTTACGACTCATGCTGGTCATTCTCCCTGTTACATAAAACACATACTTTTAGATTTTGCTGCTATTTGCATATTTTCATCTCATAATTTCAAATGCAGTATGTTTTATCTCCTTGTGAACTAGTCAGTTCCCTTAGAGCAAGAGGCTCATTTGAATTTTATTATTCCCTAGAATTCTGCATACAGCAAAGACTTTCTGTGAGGTTTTATGAAGAGCTCTATTACAGCTAAAGAAGAATGCTTCTTCTTCCTCTCAGGGACTTTTACAATCACAGCCAGACTCCTAAGAAACCTTCCACCACAACCTGTTAAAAACACCACTGGCAAATTCTTCTTGTAGTCCTGTATGCCCTGATTGCCCTCCTTAGGGACTACATTAACTCCCTACCCCATTATTCCCTCTACTCCATGTTTGTCACAACCAGAGCAATAACTACTACCACAATTTAATTAATTAGTATCCCAAATCAAAGCTTCTGTGTCAGATGTGGTATCATTATTAAAGTAGATTAACACAGCTTCTGTTGTGGCTATTGATACAGTAAATGCATTCTTTTTCAAAGTCATTGGAAAGTGGGATTAGAAACAATTCACAAGTAATAATTAATGGAGTTTATCCATTGTCTTGCTCTAGTGCTATGTTAAGTCTCCTACTCTTGGTCACAATATAAAGTCCAAAGAACCTTGGTCCATCTGGATATTCTGTAGAACCCTCATTAGTCCACAGTGTTGATGATGTCTTGTTGATTGGAACTGAGAGCAAGTGATACCAATTCTGGAGGCTTTGGTAGGAAATATGTACTCTGGAGTGTGGAAAATGAACTCTAAAACATTCAGGAGCCTACTACATTGGTGTTATTTTAAAGACTCCAGTTGTCTGGGGAAACATGTGATACCCCTTCCAAAGTCAAGGACAAGTTATTGAACTTTGCATCTCCTTCCACTAAAACTGAAGCACTTGCCAAGTGACTTTGTGACCAGAAATACCCAACAGGAGCTAGATACTTTGAGTCCTCAAGTCATGAGTTTGGGTGGCATAGAGAGCTGATGATTATTGGTGATTATTTGTTGGTAATTTAAAAAAATAACACAGAGAAATAAAAATGAGAATTTTTGCATCTTTTCCTCTTCATATCTTGGAAAAGAACAAGACTTCTTATACTTATTTGATATTTGAAACTCTAGTGAGAAATATGAAGCAACTAGATCTTTTATTTTTTAAAGTATGGTGTTCTAAAATAACTGGACATCCCTCCTATGCTGTTGGTGAGAATGTACATTGGTGTAGTCACTATGGAGAACAGTATGGATGTTCCTTAAAAACCTAAAAATAGAGTTACCATATGATCCAGAAATCACACTCCTGAGTATATATTTGGAAAAGATGAAAACTCTAATTCAAAAAGATACATGCATCCCAATGTTCATAGCAGCACTATTTACAATAGCCAAGACAAGAAAACAATCTAAATGTCCACTGACAGATGAGTGGATAAAGAAGATGTGGTTTATATACAAAATGGAATATTACTCAGCCATAAAAAATGAAATAATGCCATTTGCAAAAACATAGATGGACCTAGAAATTATCATATTAAGTAAGCCAGAGAGAGAAAGAAAAATATCATATTATATCACTTATCTATGGAATCTAAAAAATGATACTTATTTACAAAACAGAAATAGACTCAGAGACATAGAAACAAATTTATAGTTACAAAGGGAAAGCTGGGGGAGGGGAGGATTAGGAGTTTGGGATTAACAGATACACACTACTACTATATATAAAATAGAATGGAATAAAATAAAATAAAATAAAATGACATTATTGGAAACCACCCATTATACAAACTATTACACTCTATTTTTATTCTGTAATACTTGTCTGTAAGGCAAAAATGATAACTTCAAAATGGTCTTCAACTTATTTTCAGTTATTTCATACAAGGAAATCTAGACTAAGTGATGTAAGCATTTGTCAATCCAAGGAAGATGACAAATAATATGAACCCCCTCTGAAAACAGTTTGGATTCAGATAGGATATTTTGAATGAGTTTGTTCTCCCTTCCCAATAGGGAAGATCCAGTAAGTAAGAATAATGATTCATATGAAAAAAAGTGATTCATTATGATAGTTTTCCCCAAGGCATAATATTGAAAACTATCTTTGGTCCCTAAATATGGGTTTTGAAGTTATTGGAGGGGGCTGGGGTTCTCTAGGAGGAACGTTGACTTGCATGAACAAGTGACACACATCACATCTGTCTGATATTCTGCAAAACTAATGTTTACATGATCTATGAGGTGTATGCCTGTACATTCTTAACAAGCAGTCAATTTCTTTCATTTAATACTTCGGGATTGAATACTGGAGGTTTTTGCATATATAACCTTACTTCAGGTTGTTTGAGAGGCACCTCAGGGCTCCTAAGGAGGACAAACAATTGAATGAATGTGCCATGAAAACTGAGGACTATAGAGTAACAAATGTGAAACTGCAAGTTGTGTTGGTAATTAAATTGTATTGTGTGATGATCACAAATGAATTTCTTGTTAATATTCAGTCCACTGAGCTCTGTTTAATTTATTCTGTTTAAAATGGAGAAAAGCAAATGAAAGTAGTAAATAGACCATCAAAAACTAAAAATGCCTCTGTTATCTATTTAATTTGTTAATCAGATTACATAGTTAATTTAAATGTTTTAAAAAGAAACAATTGAAATTGTGCACTGTTCTTCAATAAAACAGCCCATTTATTTATTTACGTACTTACTTTTAAAGAAACTGCTTTGGATTTAATTGACTCTACCACTGAGATAGAAAACAACCAAAACTCGAAGAGTACATAACACTAATCAGTCAGAATACTTTCTGGAACAGGATAATTCCCATTCCTTCACAGCTAATTATACATGATTCAATATATCTATTTTTTTTTTTTTTTTTTTTTTTTTCGGTATGCGGGCCTCCCACTGTTGTGGCCTCTCCCGTTGCGGAGCACAGGCTCCGGACGCGCAGGCTCAGCGGCCATGGCTCACGGGCCCAGCCGCTCCGCGGCATATGGGATCCTCCCAGACCGGGGCACGAACCCGTATCCCCTGCATCGGCAGGCGGACTCTCAACCACTGCGCCACCAGGGAGGCCCAATATATCTATTTTAAATGATGCTTCCTGATAAAAATATTTATTATATCATGTGTAATTATGTATTTCACAATATAGTCAAATTATTTTATAGTCTGTATCAGGAATTGGCAAACTGTGTCTCATGAACTGGTCAATTATCTTTTGTAAATAAAGTTTTATTGGAACATTGCCACTTTCATTTGTTTACATACTTCTGATGGCTACTTTACTTTCATGCTACAACAGCATAGTTGATTAATTGCAACCAATACCTTATGACCCACAAAGCCTAAAATATTTACCATCTGTCCCTTTACAGAAAAAGCTTGCAGACCCCTATTCTAGTACATAAAATAAAGTAATATATGGTATGTTTTATTACTTACATTGTATACATAGCTGCATCATATTTTAAATTAGTAAGTAGCAGCTGCTTTAGAAATCTCACTCAATCCTCATAATAGATACAGAAACATTTCCTGTTTCCACTTAAAGTATCTGTAGAAAGTAGGAAAGAAAGAGTATGTTTTTCTTTCTTTCTTTCTTTCTGTTCTTTCTTTCTTTTTTCTTTCTTTCTTTCTTTCTTTTTTCTTTCTTTCTTTCTTTCTTTCTTTCTTTCTATTTCTTCTCTTTCTCTCTTTCTCTCTCTCTGTCTCTTTTTGGTCAGTACCTCTTTAGCAATTCTGGAGAAGATTCTAATAATAGTCAGGATCTCCCAGTTCCTGCTGCTGAGTTGAGATCTGCTCCACCAGTTCCTGAGAAGTGTCCAGAAGGATTTCAAAGGAAGCTCTATCTGGTGATGCAGAATCTCATGCTGTGACCTTGAAACTACTCTCAGGATAAAGTTCAAAAGATATTAACACAAATGGTTTCCATACTTTAAAATGAAGTGAAAACTTGACCCATTAAAATAATTTACCTAAATTATTTGAAATAAATATATTTGTATTTATTAATGCTATAATATAAATAGATAAGTTAAATTATATAATGTATAATTTATGTAATTATGAATTATAAAAATAGTTATTTTTATTTTAATGAACAAAGAAGGCATTTCTCCTAGAAAATGATCGTTTAGGACTTTTAGGCTGTGACAACATGTTAGAAACACAACCCAAAGAAACTGTGTCTATGAGTGTGTATGTGTGTTTTTCTTTTTTCTTTTTTCTTTCCTTCTCTTTGGCTCTAAGCATAAACTAGAACCTCTGAATGGGGATAAAACTTTTAAAAAGTCAATTGGCTAGTGTAAGTTGTGGTGGTTGGAAAACGATCTTGACATAGAGGGCTGCTTGGGAAGGAAGAGGATCACGTGGGGGGCCATTTTAAGAGGTGGTAAAATGGTTTCAGAGTTAATTCCAGGAACAGTCAGGACTGGGTAAGTCAACCAGTTTTGTGGTGGGTCATTATTGACAGGAATTCAGTCAGTATGCATGAGGTCAGGATTCTGGGAGGTCTGTCAATGCAGGAAAAAGAACCCAGCAAGTAGGTTTGAATAGGCAGGATCTCGGGCCCTGGGTGGTAGATGGAAAGAAGAGCAAAATTATATACTTAGGCATTGGTTTTCCCATCACATGGATCGGACCTCAGTACAGGAATCCAGTCTACAGAGGAAACGGGGTACTACTGAGTGGAGTGACAACCTTTTGGATTCCAGAAGGAACATCAAGACGTTTGCTCTGAACTATCAGGAAGTTAACAAATTATGGTAAATTGAGGACTGACCCCAGGAAAAGATACTTTGAGCCCGAAGGACAGATATATTTGAGGGAAACTGTGCCTGTTTCTAGGTCCTAGAACTATTTGAACTTCCCTGCCTCTTGGAGGGTATGATGAGATGCTTCTCCCAGGATAGCACTTACAGTTGTGGCTGGTCTAAGCTTTGGAGTTGACCAGAGGACAGAAAACAAGGCAGGGTCTGATATATTCACTGGAGTTTCCTTTGGAGCCATCAAAACCATCCGAATTAAACAACTTAAGCCATTCAACCTGGGAATGGAAGAGGAGTGGGGAGAGTTTGCTGACAAATTTTAAAATATACTTATTGAACCAAGATGTAGTAGCCAAAAGGTCCTATCATGAGATTTTCTTTTGGGGGTGTGGGGGAGAGGATCATTCTCAGATCAGAGTCAGGTATCGTGCAACTCACATAATGACTTTGATTTGGCTATCTGATTCATATCGCCTGTGTTTTAGCTGTCAATTCCCGATTACTTCATCTATTTCATACAAGATGCTGATTTCAGAGTTTTTCACACTAGCATAGTGACCCTTGCTTTTGCCCAGGAATTGACAGTTCTTGACCTGTGGTGTACTCTGCCTCCAATGACTCTGGTTTAGTGACTCAGCAGGAGAGGCTCAAATCTCTTCCACATGCCAAATTGATGATCTTGCTATTTTCCACACTAGTTCATTCTAGTGAGTGAACTTTTCCAAAATCTATCTAGCTGCATTGTTGCCTGATAGCACAGCTGGATTGTTGCCTGATAGCCTGTCAATGACACTTTACACAGGGGACTCTCTCAGAGTAAATTTTTCAAGAATATTTGTCTATTGAATTATGACAATCAAAGGCTTTTAGTAATTATTAGATTAACTTGTATCATTATGGGAAATCACCAGAGAATTTCATGAACCCTAGCTTTCAAATCTCAAGTTTAAATGAGTGTGTGTACACTTATATACACAAGCTTCTGAGAATTTACAGGTCTACCACTGGTTCTCTAATATTTAAAATAGGTATCTAGAGGATGGAAACTCAATTATGAATACTTAAAATGAGAAATCAGCAGGGGTGATATTAGTATTGAGCCCATACTTCAAATTCAATAGAAAGCTGTTTAGCATCTTAGATTTATATCACTTTTCACAGTCTTAATTGAGAGAGACATACTTTTTTTTTTAATGCTAGGGAAACATAAGGTTGTTTTATTTTAGGTTTATGTCTAGTTTGTCAAACCATAAGCTAAATAATTCTACTTATTTCAATTATGCAGAAAATCATATTGTTTTTGAGAATAAAGAATGACATGTGAAGAACCACAGGGAAATTAGAGATAATGTGGAATATAATTTAGTGGCAAATCAATTGGCCATTACTGGTGAAAATTTTAAAAGTTGATAGGTTACAAAGATACATAAGAAAGGAAGTCAGGGATTTCTCTGGTGGTCCAGCAGTTAAGACTCTGTGCTCCCAATGCAGCGGGCCAGGTGTTAGATCCCTGGTCAGGGAACTAGATCCCACATGCCACAAATAAGAGCCTGCATGCCGCAACAAAAATAAAAAAATGATCCCGCACGAGGCAACGAAGATCCCACTTGCAACAACTAAGACCCTATGCAGCCAAATTAATTAAATAATTAACTAATATTAAAAAAAAAGGAAAGTCAGATTACATGGTTCTTCCCAGCATTATAGACATTGAAAGATATTTTTCAAAGCCCATATAAAGAAACAAGTCATTGAAATTGAGAAAAGAGAGATAAAACTAAAGTGGAGAGAATAAATTTTGGGCTTGACCATAGTAAGAGTCTGCATCTAAACTCTTCAGCAGCATAAACTAAATTTGACCTAAAAATCCAGATTTTTTAGGTTTTTGGTAATTCTAATTTACCAATTATTGTGTAAGGACACATTCAATACACAATGAATTAATGACTAATTTATAGACCTTAGCTGTGTTTTGCAATGTATGCTTTGCAGCCAACTGGTTGTTCCTGGGATGATTTCAGATGGTAAATTAATGAACATTAAAAATAATTTATATTTAGATATTAAATATGAATTTGGAAATGTAACAGGCACATAATAACCACGATTTAGGTAGTTGCCCAAAGTTTTTGTTGTTGTTGTTTCTGGTAAATTTTATCAGTTAAAAATGTGAGAATTTTAAAATGAAATATTAAATATATAATAAAATGTGACATATAGATTTGGCCAAATGTGTGAAGGTAATGTGAAATTAACTGATGTTTTGGAAACCCTGAAATAGAATCCCAATGAGACTAGACCTTCCCAGGAACTGAAGTGCTCCCATTCACCACTGGGCTACTTTCCTCCTAGTTAAGGCTTTTATGAAGTCAAATTGGAGATCAGAAAGTTGATTGGTAAGCACAGACTCAACAGCAAAGGTATTTGTCTAGTTTTGATAACTCCATTGGCAAAGTCAAGAAAAATCTGGAATCCACTTTAGAACAATGTAGTCTTGTCATAGCCTATGATATTAGAGATACTGTAGTTATTATTTTTTACAATGTGCAAGAGTTTGCTCTATTACCAAGAGATAGTCTTTATGAATCATTTTGTAGGAGAGCCCAGAGAGGCTCCTAAAATATTAAAATTAACACCCCTGAAGAAAAGAGTGTGTGTCAACTTATAAGGTGGATAAAAGCCCTGGGAAGGCAGGCCTTCCTCTTGAAGGAAGCAGAAGCTGAAAAATGTCATCCCAGCAGGAAATACCAGACTCTAGTCAATGGAGAGGTGCTTTTGTTGAGTTTGAAACAAAGTTCCACTCAATTCCTGCCCTTCTTTCTTTTTTTCTTTTTTTTTTTTTTGCGGTACACGGGTCTCTCTCTATTGTGGACTCTCCCATTGTGGAGCACAGGCTCTGGATGCTCAGGCTCAGCGGCCATGGCTCACAGGCCCAGCCGCTCCATGGCATGTGGGATCTTCCTGGACCAGGGCACGAACCCGTGTTCCCTGCATCGGCAGATGGACTCTCAACCACTGTGCCACCAGGGAAGCCCTCTGCCCTTATTTCTTAACCCTCTGTTTCTAGTCTGTAAAGTAACTTACAGAATTGCTGAGAAGAGTAAGCAAAATGATGTCACATGCGAACATGCAATAATAATATTATGATTTTTTTTGCCGTGAGAAGCTGGTCGTGGCTTTTTCTTTCTTTCTTTCTTTCTTTCTTTCTTTCTTTCTTTCTTTCTTTCTTTCTTTCTTTCTTTTTTATTTTTGTAAGAATGATGATTGTGAAATTGAAGAAATCATATTATTTGGAGGGACATGAGGGAAGTATGGGCAGTCTTAAGTATAGACCTGAAATCACTCAGAAGGAAAACTTTCTTTCCACCCCAAAGCTCTGTCATTACTGGCTACTGGGGTAGCAGCAGCAGCTGTGGTAATAAAACAAGCCATGGAAGCAACAAGGTTGACCTGGCAGCATCAGTGGGGAGTTGACAGCAGCGTGAGTGAAAGAACAATTTGAACTTCCAGGGAGTATCTGGGGAAAGAAATGATAAGCAATGTTAAGTTCCAATGCAAGGAGGGTCTTGGGAACAGAGTGACATGGTGGTAAAATGATGGATTCTGAACTTAAATAAGTTCAGTACCAGTTATGTGCCTTTGGAAAAATTATTGAGCCTCCTAAAGTCTGTTCTTTCATCTGTAGTAGGGATGATTATTGAGCTAGGCACAGATACCTAGCTCAGAGCACTGCTGGGAGAATTTAATGAGAAATCTAGGTAAAGAGCCCAACACAGCAAAAGCACTCAGTAAATACTGGCTCTCAAGGAAAAACAAAACAACAATAACAGAAAAAAACAAAACAAAGGACTAATATCTCCCATGCTGTAGTGTTGAGAAACAAAAGAATGGATTTTTATAACTGAATACACTTATCCTGAGCCTTGACACCATGAACACAGTGAATCTATGATCACATATGATATGTGTGTGTGTGTGTTTCTTTTTTTATACTGCAGTGATACATTTCATACTACACCTTTTGATTTGGGCACTTATTAAGAAAACTAAAACAGCAGATATTTCTTGTCCCCGTTTAAGATAATTAAATTTTCTTTTTCAGAGTATCCTTTGTCAGAATGCCAGTGAATCCCATCTCTGGACATACTTTTGGAATAAAGATGAGCAGTTTTTCTTCTCAACATTTATTTATTTATTTATTTATTTATTTATTTAAGAAGATGTTGGGGGTAGGAGTTTATTAATTAATTCATTTATTTTTGCCATGTTGGGTCTTCGTTTCTGTGCGAGGGCTTTCTCTAGATGTGGGAAGTGGGGGCCACTCTTCATTGTGGTGCACGGGCCTCTCACTATCACAGCCTCTCTTGTTGTGGAGCACAGGCTCCAGACGCGCAGGCTCAGTAGTTGTGGCTCACGGGCCTAGTTGCTCTGTGGCATGTGAGATCCTCCCAGACCAGGGCTCGAACCCATGTCCCCTGCACTGGCAGGCAGATTCTCAACCACTGTGCCACCAGGGAAACCCCTCTTCTCAACATTTAAAATAAGGTGTCCTTTATTTCCTGGGAATTAGTGACAAGCTACTATCTTCGAAAATACCTGCCCTAGCCTATTGGAGAACACGCATCATAGAAATGGGAAAGCACCAAAGTAAGGAGAGCAAGTACCAGTAGCTTTAAAAAGTCATAGTCTGAAGTTATGTGCCCCTAGGGAGACCACCCTGGAAAAGTGCTGAGCAGACCAAAGTCTTAGAGCAGGATACCAAGGCTCCCTAAGGGTCTGATTGCAAAGATTAATGGAATGTACCTCCCTTCACAGGAAGGGAGGATATGCCTGTCTTCCTACCCTGGGGTTCTCAGAAGGCAAAGAAATAACATTGAAATGTTGACACATCAGTCTTGGATACACTAATATTGCTCTTTTTCTGTTTCTGTTTCTAGATCTTGAGTATTTAGTGATGGGTATCCCCAATGCAAAAATTAATCCTTAGACTATGAATGGGAAATTTGCCTTCAACAATGCAAAGCCATACAGAAAAAGGAGTATTAATTTTCCTACAAGAGGGCTGTTACCTAAATGTATCATTTCTTTTGTCCATGCAACACAGGAGATAGTTATGAAGATTGAATAACCATACATGGGCCCTTTTTGTTTGCATTTGTCAGATCTGCTGCCTCTGTGAACTCACTAGGCAGAAATACTCCTTTAAACATTGAGGGGATGAAGAAGGAGTGCTTTCTAGTTCTGATTATTATCTCATCGATTTCATGAGGGATTAAATAAAAGGTAATGTCAAGCTTAAATACCCCAAATATAACTCATCAGTATATCCAAAAAAGACATTTATAACTGAGAGAGAGAGAGAGGGAGGGAGGGTGGGAGAGAGAAAGAGAGAGAGAAAGAAAGAAGGAAAAATATCTATTTGAATCCTGAAAAGGGAGAGATCAATACTATCTGAAAAGGTGTGAATTGACTCCCTGAAGTTGACCTGGATGAGCGTGGAGTCTGGCTTCATATGGCCTCTGTTCAAGTCAGACTCTATTACTGCAGCCTTTGTCAAATTAGCATTTGGTACGTCAACTTTTTCACTGCTCAAAAAACAGTAATAATAGAACCTACCTCATTCCTTGGAGATATTAAATAAATTACTAAATAGAAAGCACTTAAAATACTACATGGCATTCAGTCAACTCTACATGAATGCTAATTCTCCTTATTGTGGAAAACTATGCATGTAAGTTAGGCATTTGTGCTCATGATTCCCTTGTATGTTCCACCATGAACTTGCTGCCTGACACTATAATTCTAATATTACAGCATGAACTATCATGTCCTTCCCATCTTATATACATTTGCAAAGATGCATATTAGTCTTTGCTCCCAGCCATAGAATCTGACTCTCATGGTTCAGGAAACTGAGATGTCATTTTGAGGAGATGGATCTTTTTGTTTTTATAAGTCTTCATGAATGAGGCATATAAGAACTAGTGACTTCTGAATCAAATTATGAAAGTTAATGTTTGGAGTAAAAATAACTAAAGATGTTTAAATATGGACATTTCTGAGGTAATCCTTTTAACTGTGCCCTTTACCTAAAGTAACAGAATGAAATGTTGAGACTCATTTAATTTTGATAGCCTGAATTTATGTACTGTTTTAAATATAGTTTAATCATAGCTTGGTAGGGACATCTGCGGTGTAATGGAAAGTTGATTGGATTTGGAATTAGAATAATGCTTTCCAAACTCTTGTTTGTAGGAAACAGGTCCTGTCAGATGTTTACAAGTGTTCTGTGAAGAAAGATTTCTTTGGCCAAATAAGTGGGAAAATGTTGAATTAGCAGATCTGAGTTCAGAATCCAGCTCTTCTATTTATATAAGATACATACTTTAGAAGTCACAAGTTTTCTGAACTCCACTTGTAAGAAACCAACAGTGCTATTTCACAAATTTTATTTTCTTGATGGAACAAATAAAATAATTTTACATGAAAAGGTTTAAGAAATACATTATTGATGTATGCTGATGAACTCAGCTTTAGAGTTTACAAGTGGGCCTGAAATTGGGACTTTTTAAAAAATGTGTTTGACATTCAAATTAAGACTAAGTAACTCCCATTGGAAATGGAAAAAAATCCTTTGCTTATTAGAAAAAATACTATCTGCAATTTCAGACTTAGATATGAATAAAGAAATTGATACTATTGATGATTTTTAAAATATTGGTTGCTGCATAGCTATGTTTCCTCTTTGATGCTTTTTTCTATATAATATTTCTTTAATATGTTCCATCATTGGGGAAAACAAAAAAGAAGTGCAGAAAGAATCAACAGCAGAATGGGAGTTGAAGAGGAAGCAGACAAAAGTTAAAACTTTACCCTGCTAAACCCATCAGTTAAAATTGATGCAATTATAAAAATAGTTTAGTGCATATATGTTTAGAAAACCTATGAAAAATAATATTTGGAAAACTTATGGTTCAAAAAGAAAAACGCAGACACTAACATGCATTAGAAAGAAAGAACAATTGGAAATGTTACACACTGTTGGTGGGAATGTAAAATATACAGTCAGGCACATGGAAAATGACTTGGGAGTATCTGCTAAAGTTGGACATAGATGTACCCGATGACCTATAATTCCAGAAATACCTGTTTGGCAAAATACATGCACTAGAATCTTAATAACAGCACTGTTTAAAATAACCCCAAAGCAGAAACTGTCCAAATGACCATCAACAGTAGAATGGACAAGTAAGCAGTGGGCATTCACACAATTGAATCTATGGAGTAAGAGAATGAGTTGCCTAGAGCTTACAGAGCAAGAGAATTAACAACCTAGAACTTAAGTAATAATACAAAAATGTGTTTCACAAACAAATTTGGGTGACAGAATCCAGACATGAAAAGTACATACTGAATGATTTTACTTTTGTCAAACAGGCAAAAATTACCTATGTTAGAAGTTAGGATAGTGATTACCTTGGAGAAGCAGTGACTGGAACAGGATTCAACAGGCCTGTCCAGGACTTGGACTGGTTCAATTTCTTGATCTGGTACTGGTTTCATGGATGTGGTTAGTTTGTAAAAATGTAGTGAGCTTTATACTTAGGAAGTGCATATTTTTCTGTGGTATATTTTACTTCAGTAAAAAGGTAAACAAGAACATGTACATTTAAAAAATTTTTTTATTAAAATAAAAAAAAATATATATAGCCCCCAAAGAGACCCAATCCAACGTCAATACTGAGAATTACCTCTAGGCATTATAGGAAATGCCCATTGACAGGTTTCTGCTTTATATAAGATGCTCATTTATTTTTTCTCTTTTTATACACAATATTAGTTTTAACCCACTAGAGAATAATGTTCTTTATCTGTTATTGGCTAATGAACCCTTCTATCTTTAAGTTGTTTCAAGGATACTTCAAATACCAACTAATAAGACCCTTAAGACCAGGTTGTATAAAACACCATTTTTAAGTCAGGTAGCTGTACTTGCTCTGTGACTTAGCCCAGCCTATCCTATCGCTGGTCACTACAAAACACAAAGAATGAACAAATACAACAATTATTACTCTATCAAATATAGTTAAGTCAAATCCAGAGAGTTTCACTATACAAATAACCATGAATCTTTGCAGTTTGTGCTAAGAGACTTTAGCAAGTAGAGAAGGCATTCTGAAAATTCATATTATGGTATTTTGCAGTGAAATCTCAAGAAGAACTTAGCAATCAATAAAATTATTCTGCAAAATGAAAATAATCAGTACCTGGGCATCAGTTATGTATTTGAATAAAATTATGAAGTTTATGAGCATTTTTCTAACATATATATGCTTCTGGCCTCCTTTTCTAAAATCTTGGGACTTTTCCACTATTACTTCTCTTTATTGTTTATTTTAATTTCTCACGCTCACTTAGATAATATAGACTTACAACATTAAAGTAGGTAAGATATGATAGTAGCACTGAGATCATTAACATGTATATGCCCAGAAATTTACAAGTAAGGATTTGAATAAATGAGCAAAGAGCTGACCAGGGTTCCAAAGATTCGTTTTCCAATTTTACCATCTTTCAGGAAAATGAGAGTGATTGCTTTTTCTTCAGTCGTGGCACACGCTGGCTGCTAAATTAAATTTAAATACATTAAAATGTTGTTAATTCTGAAAGTGTCTAAGGAAACTTTAAAATATTAAGAAATGAATAAATTACCACATGAAGAAAAATAAATTTATAACAGCATCTTTGTAACGTGCAAGATTAAACTGTTTATGTCTGATACTTTAGACTCTCCAATCAGTGATTTCTAAAGTTTAAGATCATGAAAAGACTTTTTTGAAATACAAAGTGCCATAAATTTTCCTTCAGTTCATGATGGTGCCGTGGCAAGTCTTTACATTTAGGGTTATTTTTTGAAATAAAAATTGAGTCAATGAAAATACGTAAAAGAGAAGACAGTGAAAAGCTTTTTTGAAAAATATGATAACAAGTAACTTGGCTCACAGCATGATTTAGATAAAAGAGCATCTCTAAAGCCATCAGTGGATAAATATTCCATGTTCAATTATACTCTAAGTAGCAGGTTATTTTTATTAAATTATACTTTGAGTAGTTAGTTATGCCAGTTTTACTTCATTGCATCTCCTCATTAAAGTGATGCTTTTTCTGGTGAGGCTGCTGCTAAATAACAAAATAACAAAACAAAAAACTTAATTTATGTTGCAACCAGTAAAAGATAAACCAACAAATCATTTTTATTGTTTATTGATGAATTCTACCTACTGGTCTCAAAATATTACAAGGCTTCACATTCTCTTCCTATAATGACTTATGGTAAATATAAATAAATGACGTGTGTGTGTGTGTGTGTGTGTGTTTAAATTTTTATTGGAGTATAGTTGATTTACAATGTTGTGTTAGTTTCTGCAGTACAGCAAAGTGAGTCAGTTACACTTATATCAACTTTTTTTTTTAGATTCTTTTTCCATACAGGTTACTAAAGAGCATTGAGTAGAGTTCCCTGGGCTATACAGTAAGTCCTTAGTAATTATCTATTTTATATATAGTACAGTGTGTATATCATGCTGAGTGGGGTGGGTTGGACGAGAAAGGCAAATATATGATTTTGCTTATATGTGGAATCTAAAAAGGTGGTACAGGTGAACTTGTTTGCAAAATAAATGAGTTTTAACAGTGAATTACTCAGTGACTCACAGTCAAGGTGATGTATAGTAAGTATACATTAACACTTTTCTCAATGGTTAAGTCATAGAAATATGGATTTGACAATTAACCAAAAGAGAAATAATATGCTAGAATAACAAGTGTTGATTCTCTGTATGATTTGGGCGTATAACACCCTTCCTATTTCATTTATTTTAGAGAACTTGCCTATTACTGAATCCAAAATACTTCCTTAAGTCAAAAATATTTCCTTAAAGTCATTTCTTTGTAGATTATTTAATATTTAGAATAGATATATTATATTTTTATTAAGTTATCTTTTGACCATTCATGAATGGATAACTTTGGGAGCTTTTTTAGAAACTCCATACCCTTTTAAATAGTTTACATAGTAAGTTGGAATAGTAAGTTGCTTACCAAGTTTTTCTGATGTCTTTTAGTTGATAGACTAAATTTTAAGACCTGATTCAGAGGATCCATGCTTTTTATTTAAAAACAAACAAACAAACAAACAAAAAACCTCTTGCTTATCAGGCTTTTTCCATTTGAGACTTTGAAAAATGTAAACATGAAAGAATATGAAAGGATTTTGATAAATTTTATTCTCCATATTATGTCTCTCAAATCCAGAGTTCATAAATAATTGTAGATACTTTCCAAAAAGTGTCATCATGAAAGTATATTATGATTATTACAATAGTAAGCTTATGGTGAAATTGTTACCCAGCATCATAGAGGACTGACTATCCTACGTAAGAAAGACTTTGCTATAGCAAAGTTTTCATTTGTCTTTATTCACGATGAACGCCAATTTTGCTATGATGCATTCCATATGCACTGCTAAAGAGAGGCTTAAAAACTCTCAGGTTGTCATGATGACTCCAGTTATGTATAAGGTCTGGAGCCAAAGATTTTCAGACATGGACTAAATTCTTGAGGTCACCTAATCTAGTTAGCCATTTGATGCAGGTTTCTTATCAGCTGTTTCCTCCCAAATATAAATGAGTATCCTGTGTGATAGGCTTGAATTTCAGATCTGACTCTTTAATTTCCTCTGCTATTTTGGGTAAAGCACATGGCCTTCCTGCACTTCACATTCCTACGTATAAAATGAAAACAACAGCATTCACTAGAATTGGTATAACAATTCAATACAATATGATATGATGAAGCATAGTAAACAAGGTTCTATTATGTGGAATCTTACAAGAAATGGAGGGGAGAAATGTTTTTGCTTGGCTCCCAATATCTGAATAATAGATAGATACAAATATATTTAATATAAAACATAAATTATATGCCAATTGTGACTTGAGGTTTTTAAAATTGCTGCATGTGAATTTGCTTTTAAAAATCACACAGTCTTTTTATATTACTCAAAGCCAATCACTTTTTATTTAGATGAAATTCCCTCTGGGCTAGTCTTAGAATTTAGTTTACTGAAACGTATCAGAAATACTGCAGGCCTAT
The DNA here is from genome assembly GCF_949752795.1 of Hyperoodon ampullatus. NCBI lineage: Eukaryota > Metazoa > Chordata > Mammalia > Artiodactyla > Ziphiidae > Hyperoodon > Hyperoodon ampullatus. The sequence goes on from NC_136918.1 coordinate 128,756,533, forward strand.
ACTTCAAGTAATATTTTCAAAAGACACTTTTATTCTAACAACAGTGGGGAGATGATAAAATGGCTTCTGTGTGCAGGTAGGGTGACTGTGAGAGACTACCGGCCTGCCTCTGCTCTTACCTTACTTTGAAGTCTTGAAAAGCTACTATATTTCTCTGGGTCTCAGACTCTCCATCTGTGAAATGGGCCAATAATCCAAAATAATCATATCTGAGCTTATATACATACATGATCTTTACTCAAGTTCAAATAAAAATTTCCAACATCCTTTTCTGTGGAATTTCTTCAGGAATAAGGAAATCTGATATCCAATATTAGAGTTTTCACACTTACAGCACCTGAAGCTATTCATAGAGTAAAAGATGGCAATAAAGTTAAATATTAGACTTTTGAGAAATGAAATTTATAGATTTTCAATACATTATGATGGCAGAAAATGTTAGCTATCTACTCTATAGCATTTTACCACCCTCTTTCTTTCCTTCTTAAAATAAACCCTTAGTTTTATCAGGAATCTGATCTGGTACATATATTCCAGGGAAGTCTGGTTCCTCCATCCTTTGTCAACAATCTTAATTAGTTTATTTAAATAATGGTAACTCTATACCCTCTGACTGGGATTGATTTAGAAAGGTCATTGTGACATAATTCTTGCCAATGATGCACTAGACAATATAAGCTTGGTGATTTCTGGAAAATATTTCTTCTTTCTTCAAAAGAACTGAGAAAGGAAATTATCTTTTGGTCATAGGGAATTGTGTAAAGATTTGGAACTGGGCTTGTGGCAGCCATCTTGTCACCATGAAGGTAGTATCAGGTAGGGTCCAGTAAAGAATCAGAAAGTACAATGATTATTTTAACATAGAGGATTTAGTGTAAATAATTATTAATCACATATTGGAGAACTGAAAAGGCAAAAAAGAACATCAAAAAAAAAAAAGAACACTGAGGTATCATGGTTGTGTTAACTATAGGGAAGTATCTGCCACTCTTACAGTTGAGGAAGCAGAGGAAAAAGTTTAAAATTATTAAATTTTGGAGTTGGAGGAAGAGGTCCAACAGCTATGATTCTTACTTCTGAGGAATGAGCACTAACTGGCTGGCTCTGAGTCTCAGGGTGTGAATTGAAGCTTGTCGAGGGACTATTGGAACACGTGCAAACTGCAATCATCTGGTGGAACTGGACGTAACCACTGGTGCCTGTGGGAAAAGTTATTGTGTGGTTCACCTGACAAGACAGGAAGCTGAGACGAGTCGGTCTCTTCTCTGCCCCTCTGGCCAGTCTCCCTCTCGCGCCCCCTACTGACAGAGCCTAACAGGGAGCCACCTGGCACTGTGAAATGTGCTTTGCAGGACACCAGCCCCAGCGTCACAAGCAGAGTACAAAAGCGTGGCTCTGAAGCTGATAAACAATTGCCTAATGGCAAGCAAAGGGTATAAGTCTGAGGACAAAATCATCATTATGGGGTAGAAGTGTATGCAAAGACAACACTGAGCTCCTAAATTAGCCACCTCTGAAAAACCTCAATGTCATGCTTTATGCATATATCATAAACTCATTATTGTTTAAGCCCATTGAATTAAAGCTTCTTTTCCTTGTACCTGAAGTATCCAAATTGGCAAATATGCAGTAAATGGTTGATCATAGAAGTAAAAATCAGCATAACAAATGAAGACAAGTCTAAGGTTAAACAATTTTTTAAAATGCCCTTTTCACAGAAGAATTATTTGCAAGAATGTATGTGCAATTATATTCTTCTCAGTGCCATTTTAACAACATAACATGAAAAGTTTTAAAAATTGTTTTCAAAGACTATTTGCATAAAAGCGAGACTCACAGTGTTGAAATTGAGTAGTGTCCCAATTATCTAAATAACCTAAATATTCTCTTTCTCTTTCAGCTCTCTCTCTCTTTCACATACACACACACGCACACACACACACACGCACACACACATTAAACCCAGCCATACCTAAAGAAAAACTAGGATGAATCTATAACAACTTTTAAATAAAGATTAACTATGAATGACAGAATTGCAGATGGTTATTTCAATTTTCTCTGGGATTTCCTGAGTTGTCTTTTTTTTCCTCCTTCAATGACTTTGCATTATTTTTGTAATTACAAAAATATTTTAAAAATACTTGTTCCTTTAAGTCATTTTTAAAATGGTATCTTCTCATATAGATTTTCCTTGGTATGTTATCTAAGACTGTAACCTAGAGACTTTAGATTTCCCTTTCTCTACTTTATTTTTCATTTTAGCACTTAACACTATCTACCATATTATATATTATATTTATTTAGCACATTTATTGTTTGTCTCTATTGTTAATATATATGCTTCATAAGAGCCAGGATTATTTCCTGTTTTGTTCATTGATGTGTCCTCAGCACCTACAATGGTCCTGAACGTACTATAACATGAGCTCAATAAATATTTGTTGAAAAAGGAATTAATTTGCTAAATACACATCTGTGATACATGAATAATATTAAGGCTACTTATGCTAAGCAAGCAAACAGTAAGGGAAATAAAATATAATTCTCGGGGTTCCGGGTAAGATGGCGGAAGAGTAAGATGCGGAGATCACCTTCCTCCCCACGGATACACCAGAAATACAGCTACACATGGAACAACTCCTACAGAACACCTACTGAACGCTGGCAGAAGACCCCAGGCCTCCCAAAAGGCAAGAAACTCCCCACATACCTGGGTAGGGCAAAGTGGAGAGATTCCCGCACAGAGGATCGGTGCCAGTGCGGCACTCACCAGCCCGAGAGGCTTGTCTGCTCGCCCGCCGGGGCGGGCGGTGCTGGAAGCTGAGGCTCGGGCTTTGGTCAGAGCACAGGGAGAGGACTGGGGCTGGCGGCGAGAACTCAGACTGAAGGGGGCTAAGGTGCCACAGCTAGCCGGGAGGGAGTCCGGGAAAACGCTGGAGCTGCCGAAGAGGCAAGAGATTTTTTCCCCTCTTGGTTTCCTGGTGCACGAGCAGAGGGGATTAAGAGTGCTGCTTAAAGGGGCTCCACAGACGGGCGCGGGTCGTGACTGAAAGCGCAGAGCCCAGTAAGGGCGTGGGACGCTGGGGCTGCTGCTGCCGCCGCCAAGAAGCCTGTGTGCGAGCGCAGGTCACTGTCAACACTTCACTTCCGGGAGCCTGTGCAGCCCGCCACTGCCGGGGTCCCGGGATGCAGGGGCGGCTTCCCTGGGAGAACGCACGGCGCGCCTCGGGCTGGTGCAACGTCACGCCGACCTCTGCCGCTGCAGGCTCGCCCTGCACTCCGTGCCCCTCCCTCCCGCCCGGCCTGAGTGAGCCAGAGTCCCCGAAGAGGCTGCTCCTTTAACCCTGTCCTGTCTGAGCGAAGAACAGACGCCCTCCGGCGACCTACATGCAGAGGCGGGGCCAAATCCAAAGCTGAGACCCAGGAGCTGTGAGAACAAAGAAGAGAAAGGGAAATCTCTCCCAGCAGCCTCAGAAGCAGTGGATTAAAGCTCCATAATCAACTTGATGTACCCTGCATCTGTGGAATACATGAATAGACAACAAATCATCCCAAATTGAGGAGCCAGGAGTCAGTGCTGTGCCTCTGAGGTGGGAGAGCCAACTTCAGGACACTGGTCCACAAGGGACCACCCAACTCCACATATCAAACAGCAAAAATCTTCCAGAGATCTCCATCTCAACACCAGCACCCAGCTTCACTCAACGACCAGCAAGCTACAGTGCTGGACACCCTATGCCAAACAACTAGAAGACAGGAACACAACTCCACCCATTAGCAGAGAGGTGGCCTAAAATCATAAAAAGTCTGCAGACACCCCAAAACACACCACCAGACGTGGACCTGCCCACCAGAAAGACAAGATCCAGACTCATCCACCAGAACACAGGCACTAGTCCCCTCCACCAGGAAGCCTACACAACCCACTAAACCAACCTTAGACACTGGGGACAGACACCAAAAACAACAGGAACTACGAACCCACAGCCTGCAAAAAGGAGACCCCAAACACAGTAACATAAGGAAAATGAAAAGACAGAAAAACACACAGCAGGAGAAGGAGCAAGATAAAAACCCACCAGACCTAACAGATGAAGAGGTAATAGGGAGTATACCTGAAAAAGAATTCAGAATAATGATGGTAAAGATGATCCAAGATTCTATTTCCAAGACCCAAAATCTTGGAAATAGAATAGACAAAATGCAAGAAACAGTTAACAAGGACCTAGAAGAACTAAAGATGAATCAAGCATCGATTAAAAACACAATAAATGAAATAAAAAATACTCTAGATGGGATCAATAGCAGAATAACTGAGGCAGAAGAACGGATAAGTGAGGTGGAAGATAAAATAGTTTACATAACTGCTGCAGAGCAAAATAAAGAAAAAAGAATGAAAAGAACAGATGACAGTCGCAGAGACCTCTGAGACAACATTAAATGCACCAACATTCGAATTATAGGGGTTCCAGAAGAAGAAGAGAAAAAGAAAGGGACTGAGAAAATATTTGAAGAGATTATAGTTGAAAACTTCCCTAATATGGGAAAGGAAACAGTTAATCAAGTCCAGGAGGCACAGATAGTCCCATACAGAATAAATCCAAGGAGAAATACGCCAAGACACATATTAATCAAAATGTCAAAAATTAAACACAAAGAAATCATATTAAAAGCAGCAAGGCAAAAACAACAAATAACACAAAAGGGAATCCCCATCAGGATAACAGCTGATCTCTCAGCAGAAACTCTACAAGCCAGAAGGGAGTGGCAGTACATAATTAAAGTGATGAAGGAGAAAAACCCGCAACCAAGATTACTCTACCCAGCAAGGATCTCATTCAGATTTGATGGAGAAATTAAAATATTTACAGACAAGCAAAAGCTGAGTGAGTTCACCACCACCAAACCAGCTTTACAACAAATGCTAAAGGAACTTCTCTAGGCAAGAAACACAACAGAAGGAAAAGACCTACAATAACGAACCCAAAACAATTAAGAAAATGGGAATACGAACATACATATCGATAATTACCTTAAATGTAAATGGACTAAATGCTCCCACCAAAAGACACAGATTGGCTGAATGGATACAAAAACAAGACCCATATATATGCTGTCTATAAGAGACCCACTTCAGACCTAGAGACACATACAGACTGAAAGCAAGGGGATGGAAAAAGATATTCCATGCAAATGGAAACCAAAAGAAAGCTGGAGTAGCAATTCTCATATCAGACAAAATAGACTTTAAAATAAAGACTACTAGAAGAGACAAAGAAGGACACTACATAATGATCAAGGGATCGATCCAAGAAGAAGATATAACAATTGTAAATATTTATGCACCCAACATTGGAGCACCTCAATACATAAGGCAAATACTAACAGCCATAAAAGGAGATATCGACAGTAACAATCAGAGTAGGGGACTTTAACACCCAACTTTCACCAATGGACAGATCATCCAAAATGAAAATAAATAAGGAAACAAAAGCTTTAAATGATACATTAAACAAGATGGACTTAATTGATATTTATAGGACATTCCATCCAAAAACAACAGAATACACATTTTTCTCAAGTGCTCATGGAACATTCTCCAGGATAGATCATATCTTGGGTCACAAATCAAGCCTTGGTAAATTTAAGAAAATTGAAATTGTATCAAGTATATTTTCCGACAACAATGCTATGAGACTAGATATCAATTTCAGGAAAAGAGCTGTAAAAAATACAAACACATGGAGGCTAAACAATACACTACTTAATAACGAAGTGATCACTAAAGAAATCAAAGAGGAAATTAAAAAATACCTAGAAAGAAATGATAATGGAGACACGACGACCCAAAACCTAAGGGATGCAGCAAAAGCAGTTCTAAGAGGGAAGTTTATAGCAATACAATCCCACCTTAAGAAACAGGAAACATCTCGAATAAACAACCTAACCTTACACCTAAAGCAATTAGAGAAAGAAGAACAAAAACATCCCAAAGTTAGCAGAAGGAAAGAAATCATAAAAATCAGATCAGAAATAAATGAAAAAGAAATGAAGGAAACGATAGCAAAGATCAATAAAACTAAAAGCTGGTTCTTTGAGAAGATAAACAAAATTGATAAACCATTAGCCAGACTCATCAAGAAAAAAAGGGAGAAGACTCAAATTAATAGAATTAGAAATGAAAAAGGAGAAGTAACAACTGACACTGCAGAAATACAAAAGATCATGAGAGATTACTATAAGCAACTCTTTGCCAATAAAATGGACAACCTGGAAGAAATGGACAAATTCTTAGAAATGCACAACCTGCCAAGACTGACTCAGGAAGAAATAGAACATATGAACAAACCAATCACAAGCACTGAAATTGAAACTGTGATAAAAAATCTTCCAACAAACAAAAGCCCAGGACCAGATGGCTTCACAGGCGAATTCTATCAAGCATTTAGGGAAGAGCTAACACCTTTCCTTCTTAAACTCTTCCAAAATATAACACAGGGAGGAACACTCCCAAACTCATTCTACGAGGCCAACATCACCTTGATACCAAAACCAGACAAGGATGTCACAAAGAAAGAAAACTACAGGCCAATATCACTGAGGAACATAGATGCAAAAATCCTCAACAAAATACTAACAAGCAGAATCCAACAACACATTAAAAGGATCATACACCATGATCAAGTGGGGTTTATTCCAGGAATGCAAGGATTCTTCAATATACGCAAATCAATCAACGTGATACACCATATTAACAAATTGAAGGAGAAAAACCATATGATCATCTCAATAGATGCAGAGAAAGCTTTTGACAAAATTCAACACCCATTTATGATAAAAACCCTGCAGAAAGTAGGCATAGAGGGAACCTTCCTCAACATAATAAAGGCCATATATGACAAACCCACAACCAGCATCGTCCTCAATGGTGAAAAACTGAAACCATTTCCACTAAGATCAGGAACAAGACAAGGTTGCCCCCTCTCACCACTGTGATTCAACATAGTTTTGGAAGTTTTAGCCACAGCAATCAGAGAATAAAAGGAAATAAAAGGAATCCAAATCGGAAAAGAAGAAGTAAAGCTGTCACTGTTTGCAGATGACATGATACTATACATAGAGAATCCTAAAGATGCTACCAGAAAACTACTAGAGCTAATCAATGAACTTGGTAAAGTTGCAGGATACAAAATTAATACACAGAAATATCTGGCATCCCTATATACTAATGATGAAAAATCTGAAAGTGAAATCAAGGAAACACTCCCATTTACCATTGCAACAAAAAGAATAAAATATCTAGGAATAAACTTACCTAAGGAGACAAAAGACCTGTATGCAGAAAATTATAAGACACTGATGAAAGAAATTAAAAATGATACAAATAGATGGAGAGATGTACCATGTTCCTGGATTAGAAGAATCAACATTGTGAAGATGACTCTACTACCCAAAGCAATCTACAGATTCAGTGCAATCCCTATCAAACTACCACTGGCATTTTTCACAGAACTAGAACAAAAAATTTCACAATTTGTATGGAAACACAAAAGACCCCGAATAGCCAAAGCAATCTTGAGAACGAAAAATGGAGCTGGAGGAATCAGGCTCCCTGACTTCAGACTATACTACAAAGCTACAGTAATCAAGACAGTATGGTACTGGCACAAAAACAGAAAGATAGATCAATGGAACAGAATAGAAAGCCCAGAGATAAACCCACGGACATATGGTCACCTTATCTTTGATAAAGGAGGCAGGAATGTACAGTGGAGAAAGGACAGTCTCTTCAATAAGTGGTGCTGGGAAAACTAGACAGGGACATGTAAAAGTATGAGATTAGATCACTCCCTAACACCATACACAAAAAATAAGCTCAAAATGGATTAAAGACCTAAATGTAAGGCCAGACACTATCAAACTCTTAGAGGAAAACATAGGCAGAACACTCTATGACATAAATCACAGCAAGATCCTTTTTGACCCACCTCCTAGAGAAATGGAAATAAAGACAAAAATAAACACATGGGACCTAATGAAACTTCAAAGCTTTTACACAGCAAAGGAAACCACAAACAAGGCCAAAAGACAACCCTCAGAATGGGAGAAAATATTTGCAAATGAAGCAACTGACAAAGGATTAATCTCCAAAATTTATAAGCAGCTCATGCAGCTCAATAACAAAAAAACAAACAACCCAATCCAAAAATGGGCAGAAGACCTAAATAGACATTTCTCCACAGAAGATATACAGACTGCCAACAAACACATGAAAGGATGCTCAACATCTTTACTCATTAGAGAAATGCAAATCAAAACTACAATGAGGTATCATCTCACACCAGTCAGAATGGCCATCATCAAAAAATCTAGAAACAATAAATGCTGGAGAGGGTGTGGAAAAAAGGGAACACTCCTGCACTGCTGGTGGGAATATGAATTGGTACAGCCACTATGGAGAACGGTATGGAGGTTCCTTAAAAAACTACAAATAGAACTACCGTATGACCCAGGAATCCCACTACTGGGCATATACCCTGAGAAAACCATAATTCAAAAAGAGACATGTACCAAAACGTTCATAGCAGCCCTATTTACAATAGCCCGGAGATGGAAACAACCTAAGTGTCCATCATCGGATGAATGGGTAAAGAAGATGTGGCACATATATACAATGGAATATTACTCAGCCATAAAAAGAAATGAAATTGAGCTATTTGTAATGAGGTGGATGGACCTAGAGTCTGTCATACAGAGTGAAGTAAGTCAGAAAGAGAAAGACAAATACTGTATGCTGACACATATATATGGAATTTAAGAAAAAAAAATGTCATGAAGAACATAGGGGTAAGACAGGAATAAAGACACAGACCTACTAGAGAATGGACTTGAGGATATGGGGAGGGGGAAGGGTAAGCTGTGACAAAGTGAAAGAGCGGCATGGACATATATACACTACCAAACGTAAGGTACATAGCTAGTGGGAAGCAGCCGCATAGCACAGGGAGATCAGCTCGGTGCTTTGGGATATGGGAACATATGTATATGTATAACTGATTAAATTTGTTATAAAGCAAAATATATATATATATATATATATATATATATATATAATTCTCATGCATAAGAGATTAAAAGTCAAAACTTTCTAATGAGATTAGCAAAATCGAATAAAATACTATACACAGAGGCTTCTCTCTAGTCAATATGACAGACATCTAGAAATACCATTGTCTTTGTTAATGACTCTGTTAGTTTTTTGCTAAAGCTGAAAACCTAAATGTTCCTGTGTAATGGTTTGAGGGCAGCCGCCTTTTGGAGGGAGGTTTAATACTCAGGGTAGAGGGAAGCAAATGATCTTTACAAAGAATACAATTTTTTTTTTTTTTTGATGTTGTGGAAAACCAATACTAAGAAAGTCAGCTTTTAAGTGTTGGACAGTTCTTGCACTTCTGGTTATGCTTGTATAGAGACTAAAAGGGTGGTGGCCTTGTAGCAGTTCCTACAAAAAACTGGCTGGTGCCCCAGCTGCTGTTGAGATCCATTGAAACCTGGCAGGAGAACTAATTTCAGTTCTTTCATCCCCTTTCTTCTGCTGCTTGTTTGCTTTGGACTTTTGGACCACTTTCGTCAATGAGTGTTAACAAGGCCTTTTAAAAAGATCAAGTAGTAAGGGGAAAATTAACAAGAGAATGAAGGAGAGAAGTCAAACCAAAAACAGGAATAGAGTAGAAAGTAAAACAGAAAGGAGCAATTCAAAAAAATTTCAAGTGATTATATTCAAACATGGAAGCATATCACAATCTGGTTCCTTACCAAACCATGGAAATAGCATCTTCCAAAAATCCATCATTTCCTTTAAACTAAATTTTCCCAGTGTGCAATTTACTGAAAGTGAAGTCCCATCAATGTAAACATCATACTAAACCAGATTCAATTACTGAATAGTAGTTTTATCCCAGTTTTTAGGATCATTGAGATGTCTGGACCACCAACATCCTTGTCAATTTTATTTCCTTAAAAATAAACAGTTTTGGTGTCTGAAGCACTTGATATTAGTGACTAAAAAATGAAAAGAAATCAAACACTTGGTTTGTTTTATGTGGATTTCATTTGAATAAACTTATTAAAAAACACTAAAACTCTTTTAGTTTATTGGAATGCTACTTAGTATCCTGAATACTAATTTACTCAGTGATATTTGAGTGACTTGAAAGAGGTTAAACAGCTGTCTAAGTACCTAAATTAAACCTAGAGCAAAATGGGTGCACCAAACACAATTATGATAGTACTAAAAGGTTAATTAGAAAGTCATTTAATTCTAACCTGTTGATTCATTTAGGTAAAATGAATGTGATTCACTCGAATAATTTTTATCGAGCACCTCCTATGTGTCAAGCACAGTTCTAGGTACTTGGGATATGCATCAGTCAGCTTTTTGCTAGGGATGTATTACATAACACGCAACCTCTAGTCCCAGTGGGTTACAAGAACATTTAGGTCTTGCTTCTGGATCTGTAGACTGTCTGTAGCTCTGCTGGGCTATGCTGGGCTAGGTTGAGCTTGGATTTAGGCATATGTAGGATTCAGGTCCTCAATGTCTATCATTCTAGAAACATACCCCAAAAAGCAGTAGCTACCACAGATATGTTTTTTTCATGGAGGAAAGCCTCTGTCTAAAAGTGGCATGCTGTCATTTCTGCCCACATTCCATTCACCAAAACAAGTGACAGAGTCAAGTTCAACATAACTGGGGAAATAAAGTATACTCTTCCTGTAGAGGAGGAGTATTACATATTTGCTTAAAAATTAAAAAAAAAAAAATCTGTCAGAAGTATAGAATGAGCAAAAGTGAAAAAGATACCTGCATTCATAGTACTTACATTCTTGTGGGAGATAGATAACAATAAAATGATATAATACAAATACATTAATGTAATTTAGAATATTAAATAAAGCAGTATAGCACTCATTGAAAAGGTGAGCTTTGAATAAGGAGTAATGGATTAAGCCATGAGGATATTTAGAAGAAAATTATTGCAGGCTGAGGGACTAGCCTTTGCTAAAGTCCTAAACGGAGAGGGTGCTGGGTGTGTCAGAGAAAGAATAAGGAACCTAGTGTCTGAAGTGAGATGGAATAAGGGGAGAGCAGTAATGGATGAAATCAGAGATATGATGGGACGAGGCTCCCTGAGCGACTGATTAGGTAGGTCATTCAAGGCCATAATAAGGCTATCACTCTAATTGTATTATGGATCCATTGAGGCAGCGAGTGTGGGTCTGGGGATACCCAGTTCAGAGTCACCAGTGTCTAGACAGTATTTAAAGTCAAGGGAAAAGAGGAGATCACCAAGGAACTAGCACACATCATGGAAGTAAAGAAGGATAGACACTTAACATACCCCAAATCATGAAATATCAATTTCCTGTAGAATATTTCTTTACTCATGCATGCTCAACAATAGTCAATACAGCCTCAAACTTAGTTTTCTGGTCTAGTCACTCTTCTGATTCAGAATATGTCTGTCTACCTGTGCAATCCATCTACCTATTGTGGTGGAAGAGCTGTTGTCCTTTCTGATTAGTAGAATTATGCCTATGGGTTGTTAACATTTTAAACATGACTTTGATCTGATTAATCCCTAAAGACATTTATCTGTTTTCTCGTTTAGGTTCCCAAAAACGGAGCAGGCTTACTTCTATATCAGGTAGTCTGTGACTTTGACTTTGTTGGGCCATCTCTAGTTGTCAGGAAATTCTGCCTTAGAGTTATCTGATGTTGCTCTCCCTATAATTCCTAGTCTTTTGTTCCAGTCCTGGCCTTAGGAAGGTCACAAGGTAAGTCTCATTATTCTTCTATGTGCCAGTGGTTCAAATATTTGACAGAAGATATCTTCTTAACTCCTCTAGGCAAAACATTTGAATATCCTTCACTGTATTGTGTAATATGGTTAGTTAAGCCTGTACACTATCCTGATCACTCTCTTTTGGGTATTTTCTAGTTTGTGGGTTATAACCAAAATGATTTAAAAGAAGGATTTCCCATTATAGAAAACAGTGGATACATATTCTGCCTTTTAGAGTTATCAATATTTGATGAACACTTTAGTTTTATAGCAGTTCTTATAAAATTAAAATTTATGAATGCTTTACTTATATAATCTCCTTATAGACTGTGACTTATTTGTATGAGGCAAATTGTAGAAAATACTCTAAATAACATTAGTTACTGCCCATGAAAATAATATACAGATTCAAATCTACATTTTTTCCCATTTTTGAAAAGTTTAAACATCTTTATTGAGATAGCCTTTTAAAATCACTCTTGTTTTAAATGACCTTAAATGCTCCCAAACTCCCTATTTAGTCACCTTAAGACCTTTCTTTTCTACTTCTTTATGAAAATATGTAACTATGTAAGTGAAGATTCATTTCTGAGATATTCCCTTACATTATGAGTGATTTTAGTCTTAATCTGGCCATAGGATCTCCCCCAAATTGTTTAATTCTCCAAAGCCTGCCAGAAAATTCAAACTCTTCCTAGCTATTTGTATGTTCAGGGTTTTCTTATCTCAAAGTTCTTGTTATTTCCACTTCACCAAGCAGATAACTCAGTTTTGATAGGAACAAAGTAAAAAACAAACTTCTAATAACAAAATAATAGTAATAGCATTTATTAAATGCTTCCTATATGCTAGAATTGTTCTAAATGCTGTACATTTGTGCTTTACGCCTTTAATCATGACAAAAATAGTTTCATCTTAAGAATGAAGTAGTAATAGCAAAAAGAGATTAGAAACTTGCCCAACATAATTAAGTGGACTGAACAAACACCTAGTAAGTGGCTATACTGAGATTCTACCTCTGGCAATCTGCTTTAGAGTGGACACTACTGACCACTAAGTAGCTGATGGGTGGGTTGAGTTTTCATATCAATTTTATTTAAAATTCCGTGGATCAACTGCTGAAGCCCACATACCTAGAGCCCGTGCTCCACAACAAGAGAAGCCACCACAATGAGAAGCCTGCGCACTGCAACGAAGAGTAGTCCCCACTCTCCACAACTAGAGAAAGCCCACGTGCAGCAACGAAGACCCAACACAGCCAAAAATAAATAAATATATAAATTTATTTTTAAAAATCAGTGGATATTAATGTTGCACCTTTTATGTTTGTGGTACCATTCTATTTACTTTATATTCTATATCAGGGGTCCCCAAGCCCCGAGCTGTGGAGAGGTACTGGTCCGAGGCCTGTTCGGAACTGAACCACACATCAGGATGTGAGTGGAGGGTGAGTGAGCGAAGCTTCACCTGCTTTTCTGCATCGCTCCCCATCCCTCGCATTACTGCCTGAACCATCCGCACCCCCCACACACACCCGCCTGTTTCTTCCATGAAACAGGTCCCTGGTGCCAAAAGGTTTGGGGACCGCTGCTCTCTATGGCGTTATGGAAGAATAGAAGAAGGAGATGGTACTGAGTCTGCAGGTCTGAGAGTGTGTAACAATGAAAGGGACATCGCAATGGTCCACAAAGATGAGTGTAATTCCACCACTGTGGAGAAGGGTATATGAAGAGGGGACTGTCTGTTAGAAAGATATCTGATACAAAGGGAAGGAAGAAGGAGGTACATGAAAGAAAATAAAATATAATGGAAATAGTGCAATTAGGGCATATGATGCTTTTGAGGGTGAAGGAGAAGTATCAGGAGAGAAGGTTCCAAAGACAGTTTGGCTGTAAATCTGTGTGATCGGGAATTTGGATTTGTCCTGTAAGCAACACAGTCCTTTTTAAATGTTTCAAAGCAAAGGGGAGATCCAAACATCTATAGATTTAGAAGGATACCTCTGGCAGTGTTATGCAAATTTATAAAGATTTGAGGGACAAATTATAAAATAAAGTATATGTCTTTTTTAAAATGTTATTTTCAGGTTGGAGGGGGAGGCTCTCTCCTAATTTTAAAGTTAAAAAAGAAACGTGTTTTAATCTGTACCACATCCTCAAATCTATCAAGCTGTGTGACGGAACACAGTGCATATGGCCCAAGGATTTTTTTGTGGTTACTAATTTACCCTGGTATTTACAAAACTCATTAAATCTGAACTGAACTCCTCAATGCCTTTGTGAATCACGATAGCTCCCCAATTATAAATACAAGAATATGAGGGCAGATAGATATTTGGTTAGTAGCTACCCAAGCATGTAAAATCTATATAGAGGTAGATCAAATGAAGTTTCAACTTCACTTGAACTTCTTTTGAAGTCCTGACTTCTCCAGTTATAGGATATAACTATCCTCTAGATCTACACTTCAATAGTGGTTCACTTTTCAAGAAATTTGAAAACTACTGTTTTCATCTTACTGTACTATGAAACAGTGACTAAACATAGTCCTGAAACTGTTACTAAGATGAATCTCTAAGAATAAATCGGTACTTGAGATTAGATTGTGTCTCTGCAAGTATTGTCACTGTTGAGTACATATTCTTGATCTCCATCATGGTAGAAGAGATATAATAAATTGCCCAAACTTCTTCTAATATAAAAGTATCTTTATTGTTTATAGTCCTTGAAAATTTATTAAATTATATTTTATATATTATTTTGTATAAGACAACATATGTTAACAATATTAAAGAATATCACATGAGCAATATGATTGCAGCAGTTTCTTTTAAAAAGCATTTTAAAGTGAAATTGATCTTGAAGTTCATCTAATCCATAGTTCTTCTTTTTAGATGAGAAATTGAAGTCCAGTGAATCAAAAAACTCACCTAAATTAGTAAATGTACCCAGATTTTCCGTATTCAAGTTCACTGCTCTTTCCACTCACCCACAAGCACAGAACAGTTTTGTGACAGTCAGGTCCCAGAATTAAGAGTTTGTATTTTGCAGACAAATTTGAGGCTCCCATAAGAATCTACTGGCTTTCTAAGATCAAGTGACCAATGAGTGGCTTTACAATGGGCATATTTTGAACTCTGAAGGTAAGTAGCATTATCTTAAAATAACTGCATATTTTATTAATTAATCAAACTCTTTTCAAACAGGATATTACAGTTCAAAAGTGGATCTTAGTAAGTAATTTTATTTTCAACAAAAACAATTTTCAATTGATATTTGATAATCCTGAAGCTGATGATACATGGCATGGCCAGATTACTTGTAGAATGCCTTGACTTGCTTCTTCTTGACCTTTTCCATTGCACCTTCACTAATTTGGACTCAGAAAATGCACAAAGAAATAATGAGATCCAGACTAAACTGGATATTATAAAAACTAAGTAATTTTATTCAACTAAGCTTTTTTAGTGCAGTGAAAATTGCATAAAATATTTTAATTAGTTATTTTATCTTAGTAAGTACAGGCTAAAAAGTATAATTGAAGCTTTCTTTGTTGATCAGAGGAATTTATTGTCTAAAGCTAATTTTTTAAAATTATTTTCTTTCTATAACACTTTTAAGTATCACAATTAGAGAGATGCAATCCACTGGAATACCAACTCCTAATGTTGACAATAGAATGGATTTTTGTTTAAAAATTTGCAGTGCCATGTTGTATTCAGAAAGGCACATTCATATATATATATATATATATATATATATATATATATATATATATACACACACATGAATGTATGTGTGTATAAATGTATATATATATATATATATATATATATATATATATATATATATTATATATATGGTAGTGATGAAGTTGTTTTACTTTTTTTTAATACTGTCTTCTTGAGGTAAAGAAAAAAATTAGAAAACGTGCACTATTTTCGGTTAAGTGGGTACCGATTAGCTAAGATGTCACAGTATTGCCAATAAACATCCTATGTTTCTTGGTGGCATTAAACATATCATAGACTTTTTAAAGTAGTGGGGACACAGTTTCAGTGGTAGAATTTCATAACTTTTGAATAATAGATTAACAAATACCCACCAAGAAGCAAAAAGAATAATGAGGAAATGTAATTCCATACTATTTTACTCAATAATAATGTTTTAACAATATAACTTGAGCTACATAATTGCTTGTAAAATATTTTCTTATGCTTTCATTTCCATTTCCACTTGTCCTGCAGATTTTTTTTTATTGTATAATAAGTTCTAGGTGTTGTCATAGGCAACAAAGGCAAGAGAAAATAGAACATGACCCTTCTCATTAACGAAAATAAGTCTGTTAAAGGAGACAGGTCAAAGTATTACTGTAGAATTTGCATAGAAGTTTAATGATGGAGATAGACAAGTTTTAGACCAGTAATATTCAACAGAATATTGATCCACATATGTAAATTAAAATTCTATTAGCCATGTAAAAAGTTGAGAATGAATAGGTGAAATTTATTTTAATGATATATATCATGTAACCTAATACTGCAAAATATTTTCATTTCTATATGTAATCAACATAAAAAAGGATTAATGAGATATTTTGCCTTCTTTTTCTGCGTTAAGTCTTTAAAATCTGGCATGTATTTTATGCTTATACAGTATACCTCAATTTGGACCAACCAAAGTTCAAGTTCTGTTTAACTGTGTGTTGCTGGTGGATAGAGCAGGTCTAGATCAATAAAAGGAGTGATTATTCATATTGGAGAAAATCAGGGTTGCCTCATTGAAGCAGGAACTCAAGTATCAGGGCAGAGAATGTGCAACTTGAGAAGTGGAACAGTGTGAAGAGGTTCAAGTCATACCTTAGGGCTAGAATGAAGGACTAACAAGAGAAGTGGATGGAGAGACCAGCAGGGACCAGACTCTGGAGAGTCCTCATAGTTAGCTTCCCTCCAATAACTTCTCTGTCCTAGAATGTGCCTGTGGCATTAAATCTCAATGATCTGACCATATTAGCAAAAAAAAGTTTAATTAAATGTCTTCTTTATGCCAGAAAAAATTTCATCAATGAGTAAATGTCAGTCTTAAGAAAAAAGATCATATGTCTTCATTTTGAAGCTGTTACTGAAACCACCAGCCCAGTCTTTCACCTTCCTGGCTCTTTCTTACTTTGAAGGCAATTTTGCAAATGAACGGGAAACCTACAGGATTAGCTCATGTTTTTCTTGGCCTCTTGAGATTTTGCTCTTCAGATGCCCACAGTGCATGTTTGAATACTATGCTGGCAGAAGCTGGTAAAATATTTGGATTCAATGAGAGGAATGGGAGAAAAAGTGTTAAGAAATGTTTGGTGCCTTTAGTTTCCTTTTACATGACATTCTTTCACACATTCATTTGTTAGAGCCAACAATTTCCAACACTGCAGTTGCAACCACAGACTTCTGACCTTTACTTAACAGAGAATATTTATTTAAATATAGACACTTGGGCAGGAACAGAGTGCCCTAGAGAGAAGTCATTCATTTTTCCTTGGGATAACCTACCCTTGCACTTTTCCAATTGAGGAAATACAGAGCAATAGTCTATGATCCCTAGAAACTGTGTCCAGCAAGCTGCATCCAGGAATATTTGCTAAGTTTGTTTTGTGGGTATTTAGCTTGGTTTTGTTTCCATTTAATTTTTAAAAGAAAAAAGGAGTGTCAAATCATGTAACTTCTCCTTTAAGAAAAAAACAATTTTTTTCTCCATCAAATGAATGTGAGAAAATGTCACATGAAAAGTAACTATAGCTTTTATATTCATTTCATTTCTTTCTATCCTTTCTTCCCATATTGGATCTAAATTTGAAATATGTGTATGTTTATATATACTTATATATTTCTAATTTGTGAAGCAGTTAATTACATATTCACTTTTCTTCCTCTCTCTTTCTCTTTAAAACATGATTTTCTCCAATGCTCTATCTTACAACAATTTCTCTCTCGGTATTTACCCTGTCCCACAAACCACACTTCTGAATTCAGTTCTTTCATATGGTGTTTGTATTTGTTTCCTGCTGCTGTAAGAAATAATCACAAATTTAGTGGCTCAAAACAACATAAATGTATTATCTCATAGCTCTGGAAGTGCTGGCTGGGCTGTATGCCCTTATCTCTTCCACGTTCTCGAGCCTTCAAGGCCAGCGGAGTAGCATCTCCAAATTTCTTTCTTTCTATTCCTGTCTCCTTTTTCACAGCTCCTTCTCTGACTCTCCTGAGTTCTTAGCGCTAAGCTTTCCCTGTAAGGACTCTTGTGATTACATTTTTCACCTGAATAATCTCCCCATCTTGAGATTCACAAATTAATCACATCTGCAAAGTCTCTTTTGCCATATAAAGTAATATGTTCTCAGGTTCTAGAGATTTAAGGAGGAGGAGGTATTCTGCCAGCATCAGTGATGACTCCTAACCTTTTCTAGCCCCTCATCTCCCTTATTTTTCCAACTGTATGTACGTACACAGGCATATCAAACACAACAGGCTCAAAGACGAATGTTTTTCCTTCTCCAACTAAACTGAGTGCTTCAGTTCCATTGAAACACCATTGGTGCAACACGTAAGCAAAGTCACCAAGCTGGAGAACTATGGATTGTCTTGGCCTGAGTGTTTTCACCCTCACTTGCACCAAAGTCAAGGCTTTGACTATTTTTTTTTAGCTCCTACACATCTCTAAATGCATATCCTCTGTTTTATTTCTGTTTTATTTCCCGGTTCATGTATTGTTTATTCTCATTTGAACTTCCACAATAGCCTGTGTTCTCTGCCCTCATCCTGCTCCCCAAAATGTATTCCCCAGGGTTCATTCTAAAATGCAAAATATGGTTCCTACAGTTAAGTATTTTAATGTCTCCCCACTGCCTATGGTCACACATTCTTTTGCATTGCATGTGATCTTGTCTCTGATTATTTCTTCAGCGGTATATTTTACAACTTCCCATTACACGACACAGGACTTGGTTCCTTGCTTGTGGTTCATTTGCTCTCATTCACATTCCTTGAGCTTTGTTGATTCTCCTAACATAACCCTGGCTAGCTCTGGCTTTGAATCAACATCTATTGCACTGTGTGGTTATCATCTGTGTATGTGTTTTTCTAAACTGTTAAGTTTCTTGAAGACATTTCTTATTTGATTTTATGTCTCCAGCACTTAACTAAGTCCTTAGCACAAAATGCATTTTGAATAATAAAGCCTGTTATTTTGGTTTAGTAAATTCATGAGCAAGAGTCTTTTTAAACTCTTTCAAATTATAAAGAAAGGATTAGTTTTGGTGTTCCAGGAGATTTGATAATTCATGAGAACTTTGGCCTAATGCATTGCTTGGGGGATGGAAAATTAAAGAGAAGTATTAGGTTTTATAATAAAGCAGGAAATTATACTATCTGGAAAGCATGTGAACTTTTGGTGAAATAAATATATAAACATATTTTCCGTAAAATATGCTTGTCCAGAATTTCCATGTGTTTGAAATGAAGGCTGTGTTCTTTTCTCTTTTTCCTTCTTTCTCTTTTTTCTTTCTCCCTTTCTTCTCCTTGCCTCCTTCTCTCTCTCTCTCTCTCTCTCTCTCTCTCTCTCTCTCTCTCTCTCTCTTTTAATATCGCTCTTTCTTTCCTTTTCTTTTAAAATAATATGCTTGAAGTTTACCATAAGTCACTGTTCTCATCAACAGCTTGTTTTGGGTGGTTTCAGGCATAGGAATCTATTTTTAAAAGATCATCTTACAGTCTTTCTCTCCCTTCCTTCAGCCTCACCCCTGTTTTAACCTAACCATGACCTGAGAAGCTCTCAACATCAGCTGTACCTCCATCCCTCACATATGTCTTTTTTGTTGTTGTTAAGTGTTAGTTTGGCGTATAAGACTCAAATGCTGCTAGTTCATTTTGAAAGGTCTGAGATATCCTACTGGCTTTACCCAGTTACATACAATTCCTGAAACAATTATTCCTGACGTTGACTTTTCTTCTACATTAGTTCATGTAGAGAGGAAAGAACAAGAGATTGGTCACTAGCTGAAATTTTGTATAAGAATCTTTATCTCCAGCTGTCTTGGCTGTTTGTGTTTACATGTTTGTACATAGGTATGTGCATGATCTTGTTTTACCCATAGCTCATGTGGAAAGGTCTGACAATATGGGTAGGATGAGAGGAAGTTGGAATTCCTTTCAAAATAATCCAGTATTTAATACCACCGCGTACACTAAAATAAGATGCACCACGTGGCAAGTTCTTCACTGGAAATGGCTATCGTGAATACAGAGGACATTTGTCTTTCCTTAGCTACACACTATATCAAGCTTTCTATCCTGGGAAGGAGGTATGCACTGTCTTGATCCCTAGCTGCCAAAGTGTGGCCATTTGACCTTGCATTTGTCAAGCAGATGCCCCCACTGAGAAAATGGCACAAAGATACAAAAGCAGACTTATCCAATGAGAAGCTGGCAATTGAGAACCCAAGGAGCTATAGTTAGTTTCTAGTGATTGGGGCTTTCTAAGTAGACAGTTTTTAAGGAAGAGCTATGACTATGTTCTCACCACTCATGTCTCTTTGCTTCTATCATTTTCTAAGCCTAGTTCTCTAGGCCTTCATTCATTTCTGGAGGCATATGACAGCCTTGTTGCAACTAGCCTCTACCTGTTGATGAAATAAAATTTATATTTTAAGGCAGGGCAGGAAAATAATTCAACATAAAATTCTCTCTGTGTGTTTGTTTGGGCCTCCTCCTTTCCTCCCTAATATGCAGTGTGCATCTGCATTACACATTAACCAGAGTTCCTCAAAGATGGGAGTGTCTGCTTAACCATAAAGAGCATTTTTTTTTCTTAATTCTGATGCTAGCAATGTAACTTCTTAAAAGGATAGTGTTCTTTCCCAACTCTGTGGGAGGTCATGGTGACTCTGCTAGCTTTGTACATACTTACCTGGACTGTGGGTCCTTGGTGACCTTTATGTAAAATATCAGTTTGTCATTTTGATGTACAATCCTTTGTCTCAAACATGTATATGACTATGCCTTTGACTTCTAATAGATGAAATAGTTCTCAGAGCTTTCTGAGAATTTGCTTCCTGGGTTAGAGTCCTCAGTTTGGTTCAAATAAAATTCCTTTTACTTCTTAACTTGATAGTTAATTGAATTTCATCAACACTGTCAAGTTCAGTAGAATTGGTTTTTGTTGTTTGCAACCAAGAATGCTGACTAATTTGGTTAGGATTTGGTAAGAAAAGAACGCTGAGGAAAGGTGTTGAAATTCCATTTGTCATTGACTGAAGGCACTTCCTGGTGATGAAAATTCTCCAACTTTTCCATACAGTCCAGGTCACAGACTGAGAAGAGACTCTTGGTCTTAGAGACACGAATGCTTACAATGGGACATTTACTGCCCATGTGGCAAGAGCGAGTACCATTCTAAGGGTTTACATAGAGGGCACTAACGTTGTGATGGCTTTTGTGATGTGTCAACTTGACTAGGCTCCAGTTCTCAGTTACTCAATCAAACATGAATCCAAGTGTTGCTGTGAAGGTACTTTGTAGATGTAATTAAAGTTCTTAATAATGTGTCTTTAAGAAAACAATTATCCTGGATAATCTGAGTGGGACTGAGTCAATCAGTTGTAAAACCTTAAATAGAGGACTGACATTTCATCAAGACAAACAGAAGAAATTCCTCTTGTAGCCAACACCTTAGACCTCTTCCCATGGAGTTCCATCCTGCTTGCTATCTTCCCTTCTCATGGATGACAGTTTCAGCCTGAACCATGGTTTCAAAGCTTCCTCTTTCTAAACACCTACTCCATGGATTTCAGACTTTGTTGGCCAGTTCCCACAACCATGTCATCTATCTATCTATCTATCTATCTATCTATCTGTCTATCTATCCATCTCCTATCTTGTTTGTGCACAGACACACATGTTCTACAGGTTCCACATCTCTGGTTGTATTCTGACTTGTATAGACAATTTTGGTACTTGGCAGTGGGTACTGCCATAATAAATACATAAAAATGTGAGGGAGGCTTTGGAATCAAGTGGGTGGAGTCTGGAAGACATTTGAGGAAAATTTTGAAAGTATGGTAGAGAATACCTAAATTGTCTAGAAGGAAAATGGGGATGTCAATCCTACACCTGCATGGTACTAGACTCTGTGCCAACAACCTAGGTAAGCTCAGAAGACATTCTTCCCCAGAGCCTCTAAATAAATGACCAAGTTGTCCAACACCTTAATTTTGTCAGCCTTCCTGGACTTCTGACATATAGAATTGTGAGAGAGGCTTTTAAAGCCCCTAAGTGAATGATGATTTGTTATGTAGGAATAGAAAACTAATACAAACACTATATACTAGTGGCCAGTCACAATTAAAGCCTTGCAAAAGAAAGATTAATTAAAATAACCTACACTCCCTACCACTGCAGTTGACCCCAACCTCATATTTTTCTCTTCTTAATATCCATTCTAGATTTTGTTACCCTCCGACAGCACTTTTGTTTGTCCAGTTTGCTTGCACATAGCACTGAGCAGGGAATCCAGGTAACATCAGGCAGGTACAGAAGGCCTGACTCCCATGCTACCTACTTATGTTGCACTTTCTTCTTTCCTTTTCTTTTGTATATTTTCTTTGAGTTGCAGAGAGGCACTTTACAGTGACCCAACAGAGAAGGAAAAGACTTTGGACTGCTTCATGAGCCAGCTGAGTGTATTGATGAGGGCGACAAATGGATGGCTGTCACACTGTTATGGAATGAATGTTTATGTCACCCCCACCACCCTCAGTTCATATATTGAAGCTTTAACCCCAAAGCTGGTGGTATTAGGAGGTGTAGCCTTTGGGATGTAATTAGGTTTAGATGAAGTCATGAGGGTGGAGCCCCTATGATGGTATTCATGCCCTTATAAAGAGAAGTAACACCAGAACTTACTCTCTCTGCCACTTACGGACACAGTGAAAAGGTGGCCATCTATAAGCCAGGAAGTGGGCTCTCACCAAGAACCAAATCTGCTGGCACCATGATCTTGGACTTCCCAGTCTCCATAACTATGAGAAATGAATGTCTGTTGTTTAAACCACCCAGGCTATGGTATTTTGTTATAGAGGCCTGAGCTGACTAAGACACACACTTTAGGCCCATTGAACATGGACCTCCTAAACAGTAGTGTAGTGAAATCTTTCCATGGGCAGATCTTCACCTTTAAGTGAATTCCTGTTTACTGATTTCTTATGTAACTGTGTTTTCTACCTTGCCCACTTGTGGTTGTCAATGGGTTAAGATATATCTAAACATGTCCCAGTGCATCCTCTGAAGCTTATGCCTCTATTTTTTTAAATAGCAATCTAAGTGTCTCACAATAATCAGGGTTGATTACACCTGCCAGTACAGTAACTTGCCCCCCTCCCCAGGTCTACTGGCATGAAAAGCCCAAAATTATCATGTAGAATTAGTAATTTTAAAGTTCAATCCTTATTATTTTAAGTTAAATCCTTACTATTTCTCTTGGTCAAAGAGTCCTCCCTACCCCACCCATCCTCCACCTGGCATCTGTACTTCTATTAGTAGTTCAGCAGGGCCTAAAGTCATTGGAAAGAGAAGTATACATTTTTTTCAGTGGGTCCCTGAGAATGATGGTGTGAGGGGCCACACTTCTTTCCACCTCTTGATTCCCAAACCTATGTGATCTGTCTGGGTTATTGTACCATGTCATGGCTGTTGACTTTAAGTATACACGTTGTCTTGAATGAAAATGCCCCAACCCCATAGACTGTCCCATGTAATCAACAATTTAGCTGTGCTTTTCAGAAGCTGTTTCAATGCTCTACCAGGCAAGCAACTTCATGGTGATGAAGTACATGCCACAAATTATCAGTCCTGTGACCGTATGCCCAGGGTCACAGGTCTTTCCTATCAATTTGGTTGCTTGGTTCAAGGTAATATTTGCTGTTATGCAGAATTTTTCATGAGTTTGCATTTTGGTGCTGGCCAAGACACTGTGAACATGACAGGCAAGCCCATATTCAGAAAACATACCAATCCCTGTAAGGGAAAATTGCTGCTTCCCCAACCCCAGTGTTGAAATATACAAATCTTTTGTGTCTCATGTTAATGCCCATAAGAGAGGGATGGTTGGTCTCAAAGGTTTGTTTCAGTCTGCTCTTGATAGGTTAAACATTTAACAGCATTGAAGCTTGATCAGGGTTGGTGAAGATGATTAAAGGATTCTATTCTTGAGCCCATGTGTACCCCTTCTATCAGAGTTACTTATGGATAGGCCCACTGTGCAAACAGTGGGGTGGCAGATGACAAAGTTTTTCTTACTTCCACTGGAAGGTCATCCTGTGTATAGGTTTGTTTACTGCCTTATTAATTTTGCTGTTTCCAGACACTTGACTATGCAGCAAAGCCATTAGGCGCTGCTCAGGATTCCATTAACTTAGGCCACTTCTCTTTCACACAAAGTTTATGACCACAAAAACTTCTCAGAGCTCTGCCCACTGACATATTTCTCTCTCATCAGTGACTTTTATAGTCATTCCTAAATGGAGTTGTATTGATATGACAACAGTCCATTTTGACTCACAGCAACATATTAAATTGATCCATCCATAAACTAGGACCAGATTTTCTACCCTCTCTGTCATCTGGTTGTAGGGAGTCCTCCACAAGGTCATAGATTTGAGCTAAAGATAGGAGTCAGGGAAAGAGACATAGGTGACTTGAGATCTTAGTCATCTATTTCACATAATTTGTTCCTGACCTTTAGAATTAGTTGGGCCCAAATTCTCTATTTGTATCATTTGATAGATGTTACTGTGCTCAATCTAACTTATGATTTGATGGATCAGACAATATCCAGCTCTAGATGGGTGTCTTTTACCACACTGCCACTTGATATCATGTGTTCTGTTGCTCAGTCTCTACTAGGGCCCAGTAGCATATAAGGAGCTGTTTTTCAAATGGTGACTTGTTCTTTGTTAAAGATGGTATTGGCTTGCTCTAATATCTAGAGCAAGGTCATTTTCTCTGTGGCTTGTCAGAGATGAGATATAATGTCCTATCTACCAAAAACCCTGCTGCACTGTGGAATTGGCTAAATCATTTGAGTCAAGTGGAAGGGTTACTTGTACTACAGCCTGAAACTACTGCAGAATCATCTCTCTCTGGGGCACATTCAAGACTGCCAGACTTCTGAGTCCTTCAATACATGGGTAAAATGGTATTCTCAAGTGTGGTATGCATTATTTCCAAAATCCAAATAGGCTAGTTGAACTTTTCAGCACCCTACTTTTTACCACCTGTGACAGATTGAAGTACAAGTGAAGAGATAATGATTGGTTTTGTAATAGCTCTTCACAGGAAATACATGGAAAACATAATAATTATCAAGATTATTAGATTGGTTAGCTGTTGTTAGTGACCATATAGGCTCTGAAGGAAGAAAATAAAGGTTATCAAATAAAGTCGCAGAGTGAAAGCCAGAAGGTATTCTTTGCAGCATTTAAACAGGCTCACATCTCCTTTAGCTGAAGAGCAGAATGCATGAAAAACCAGGCTTGAGATTTGATAGTAAGAGAGTTACAGTTGAAAGGAGGCTAAATTTGTATTTCCTGGCAAATTCTTCTATATTGAATTCTGGGTCCTGATAAGGGAATACTAGAATACTGAGCCTAGATGGAGACATTTGGGAGAACACTCTTGGACCCTATGAGCCAGCAAGGATATATCTCCTCCCTCCATCATGATAGCCCCAAATTGACTAAAACTGTGCAAAGGATTCACCCAAGATAGATGCCTCTCAAGATAACGGTGTTCTCACTATCGACTCCTACTTCTCTTCATTGTTTCTAAACCAATCATACAGATTAAGTCTTAACCTGCCGTGACCACAAAAATCATGTTCCTGCTAAGGGAAGAAAGGGACTATTCAACATATAACTGCAGATCTGGCTAATATATACCAACAAGAAATGGGTGCACCTGCCTGGGGATGGATCTTGAAGGCGCTGGATTAGGGAGAATGGAACACATGCATGGAGAAAGGTGACTCCATTCATATGGCCACAATTAGGAAAAAAAATAGCATTCATCCATTGTAGCTACAGAAATTTACCACATATGTATGCGTGGGTATCTATTTTTTCTCCAAATTTGCCTTCCTAAAATATTATAAATTCTTTGAAGCCCAGGACACAATCATGGTTGACTTGCCCCTTACTTTCTACAATTTCAATAAATATACATTGAATAAATTATGTAGGAATGATACAGGAAGAAAGCAGTAAACCACTGGCCTGTCATTGATTCTGATTTGCATCAGTTATGCCTGAAAGTAGATGTTTTGCAATATGAGGTTGTTCTAAGAAAACAGCACTCATGAGATTCTTCAAGAGAAAATTGCACTAAATTTGATTTATCATTTTGATTGGTGACTACAAAGTTTTCATAGAAGTTGTAAGTTTCTACTCTTGTAGGAATGTCAGATGACAAAAAAGAGGGGGTGCAAACCGAACTATATGCAAGCAAAGTGTCACTGTTAAAAAGAAAAAAAAAGGAAAATACTCCTAGATTCTAGAAATAATTGACAGTTTGGAAAAATCCACCTGGCCCGTTAGCTTTCCTCATTCTGCAAACACTGAATAGCATATTTTCATTATAAACTCACAGCCAAAGTGTAAGACTAAACTCTGAAATGCCTGTGATTATTCGTGTGGGCAGGAACTGTTATGATTGGCTGGGTTTCAGGTTTGAGTGTCTGTAGACAGAGCAGCGCCAAAAGGTATTAGATCAGAGTCAATCTCCTCCAAACATCTTAAAGGGAGACTGAACTAGGGGCTCCAGGAGCCTTCATTTGGTTTTACCATTGAACTTGCTTCCTTCTCTATGTGCCTGGACTTTGAAAACCTACCTGCCCATGAAACTAGGAACCAATGCTTCCCAGGAGTCTCACAGAAAAAAGAAATAGAATTGCAACCCATGGAATAAAGCGTATTTAGTGGTCATTGGGAACAGCAACTGTTTTTCAGAAAAGTTTATTTCCTTTATTCTCAGAATTTCTAATTTTTCTTTGGCTAAACAGTCTCTTTAGAAACCCATCAATTTAATTCTAGTGTGCATCTGGCATTATACATATATTTTTCATTTTTCCTAGGAATACATCTTCTGCAAACCTAAATTAACAAATGGAAGGAAGCAAAGTATACTGCTTTTATGGCTTGGGTAATTTCTCAGTTTATTTATACACCTGAATCTTAACTGCACCAGCACACCATTAGCTGGGAAAATAGAATCATCCTTTAGACAGTAAGAGGAAAATTAGAAAACATACTTGGTTGTAACAGGATTTATTTATTTATTGCAACATGGTCACAGACTGAGGTATAAAAATAGCACTGTGATATTGTGATTTATAATAAGAAATATTTATTTGCTCTTTGACCCTATTTCTGTCACAGAGCTCCAAAACCTCTTGGAATTTCCCAAGTGCTGAGAGCCTTAAAGGTGTCTTTTTTTATGCTAATGAAATGATGGGGAGGGTGTTTGCCATGACAACCAAGGGAGCGATTAGAGGGGTTGAAACTTTCAGTCTCACCCCACTTTTTTACCCAGCCCACCTTTGGGGGAGGAAAAAGGGGGAAATCTCCAGCTGCCAATGATTTAATCAATTGTTGCTAAGTAATAAACCTCCACAAAAGCCCTAAAGGACAGTGTTTGGAGAGCTTCTGGGTTGGTGAACATATAAAGGTGCTGCAAGAGTGATTCTCAGAGAGGCATAGAAACTCCTGGCTTTTTCCCCATGCTTGCCCCGTGCATTTCTTAGATCAGGCTGTTCTTGAGTTCTATCATTTTATAATAAACTGGTGATCTAGTAAATAAAATGTTTCTCTGCGTTCTGTGAGCTGCTATAGCAAAAGAATCAAACCCATGGAGAAGGTTGTGGGAACCTCTGGTTTATACCCAGTTGTTCAGAAGTACAAGCAAAAACCTCGGCTTGCAACTGGCGACTGGTGTATGCAGTGGGGGGAGAAGACAGCAGTCTTGTGGGTCTGAGCCCTCAACCTGTGGAATCCGATGCTAGCTTTGGCTAAATAGTGTCAGAAATGAGTTGAACAGTAGGACACCTAGCGGAGTCGGGAGAATTACCTGGGAGTGTGGTGAAGCCAGCCCTTATCCACCACACACTATGCACATTGAAGTTTGGGTGCAGAGCACAAATAACAACAAACTGATTACGTTCAGTTTTTCTTTTTTAAAAAGTTAGAGAGTTTATGTGGTCTGAATTCTTTCTCCATCACGTTCCTTCTGGTCCCTCCCCATTCCAGCCCCCCAGCCTGGCCCTTTCTCCCAGGCCTTGAAGCAACTTCTTAAGGTAAGTCTACAAAAGAAAAGAACTATTTGTGAATAAACTAAGTTTAAAGTGTTGATTAAAACTAATTCCTGATCTTTGTCTTCTAGCTCTCTTGAACGTTTTATAGCCAGTTTATGTCATTTAACATAACTTTGCTTCTTTTCATAAAAAAAAAGAAAAAGAAAACAACAGTATCAAATTAAAAGCTCTCACTTCTGCTGCAAAGCTTGCGATGTCATCAAAATCCACTCCACTGGATTGTATATTGTGCATATTTATCATTACAAAAATATTGTATATATTTAAATGGTACAATGAGAAGATTTGATGTACATAAACACTGTAAAATGATTTACACAATCAAGTTAATTAAGACATCCATCATCTCATATACTTAACTCAATTTTCTTTTTGGGAGGATGAGAACACACAATATACTCTCAGCAGATTTCAAGTACACAATACCGTATTATACACTACAGTCACTATGCTGTACATTAGATCCTTAGAACTTACTCATCTTATAACTAAGTTTGTACCTTTTGATTGACCTGCATCTCCCCATCTCCCCCACACTTACCCCTGGCAATCACCATTTTATCATTTCACATTTTTCTCCATGATATCATTGTTTTTGGTGTTGTTTTTTAAGATTCCACATAAAAGTGATACCATGCAGTATTGGTCTTTTTCTGTCTGGCTTATTTCAATTAGTATAATGCCCTCCAGTTTCATCTATGTTGCCCTGAATGGCAGAATGTCCTTCTTTTTCATGACTGAATAATATTTCATAATATATAGCACATTTTCATTATCCATTCATCCCTTGTCAGACACTTAGGTTGTTTTAATGTCTTGGTTATTGTAAATAATGCTGCAATAAACATGGGAATACAGATGTCATTTCCTTTAGATATATACTCAGAAGTGAGATTGTTGGATCATATGAAAGCTTTGTTTTTAATTTTTGAGGAATCTCCACACTGTTCTAAAAAATGGCTGTACCAATTTATATTTACACCAACAGAGTACAAGGGTTCCCTTTCTCCACCTTCATCAACATTTTTTACCTCTTTTCTTTTTTATAATAGCCATTCTAACAGGTGTAAGGTGATATTTTATTGTGGTTTTTGATTTGCATTTCCATGATGATTAGTAATGTTAGCACCTTTTCATGTACCTGTTGGCCTTTTCTATATCCTCTTTAGAAAACTATGCTTGTTCACGTCCTTTACTTATTTTTTAATTGGATTGTTTATGGTTTTGTTTTTGAATTGTATGAGTTCCTTATATACTTTGGATATTAATTCCTTTTCAACTATGTGACTTGCAAATATCTCTACCCATTAAGTAGGTTGCATTTTTATGTTATTCATTGTATCCTTGCTATACAGAAACTTTTTAGTTTGTTGTAGTCCCACTTGACTTTTTTAGCTTTTGTTGCCTGTGTTTTGGCAACATATCCCCAAAAACTTATTGCCAAGACCAAGAACATGAGATACCTTTCCATTTATTTGTATCATCTTTAATTACTTTTATCCATGTCTTACAGTTTTCAGTGTACAGGTCTTTCACCTCCTTGGTTAAATTTATTCCTAAGTATTTTATTGTTTTCAGTGCTTTGTAAATGATATTCTTTTTGACATTTCTTTTGCAGATAGTTTTTGTTAGTGTAAAAAATGCAACTGATTTTTGCATGTTGATTTTGTACCCAGCAACTTTAGTGAATTTGTTTATTTGTGTTACAGGTTTTCTTGGAGTCTTTAGGATTTTCTACATATAAGATCATGTGACCTACAAGCAGAAACAATTTTACATCCTCATTTCTGATTTGGATGCCTGTTCTTTCATTTTTTCTCTAACTGCCTGATTAGGACTTCCAGTACTATGTTGAATAGAAGTGGCTACAGTAGGCATCCTTGTCTTGTTCCTCATTTTAGAGGAAAATTTTTAGCTTTTCCCCATTGAGTAGGATGTTACCTGTTGGCTTGTTATATATAACCTTTGTTATGTTGAGGTACATTCTTTCTATGCCTAGTTTATTGAGAGTTTTTATCCTGAAAGGATATTGAATTTTGTCAAATTATTTTTTGTATCTATTGAGATGATCACATGATTTAAAATCCTTCATTCTGTTAATGTGGTGTATCACATTTATTGATTTGTGTATATTGAGCCATCCTTGCATCCCAGGGATAAATCCCACCAGATCATGGTGTATGATCCTTTCATTGTGCTTTTGAATTTATTTTGCTAGTATTTTGTTGAGGATATTTGCATCTATTTTCATCACGGCTATTAACATGTACTTTTCTTTTCTTTGATATCCTTGTATAGCCTTGGGTAATGCTAGCCTTGTAAAATGTGTTTGTTTGGAAATATTCCTTCTTTGATTTTTTTTGGAAGAGTTTGATAATAGTTGGTATTAATTCTTCTTTAAAAGGTTAGTAGAAATCACCAAGGAAGCCATCTGGTCCTAAACTTTTATTTCACGGGACATTTTGAATTACTGATTTAATCTCCTTGCTTTTTACTTGTTTCTTCAGATTTTCTCTTTCTTCATGATTCATTACTAGTAAGGTATATGCTTCTAGGAATTTATCCATTTCTTCTAGCTTATCTTATTTTTTGGCATATAATTGCTCATATTAGTGTCTTATAAGCCTTTGTATTTCTGTGGTATCAGTGTAATATCTCCTCTTTTATAATTTTAGTTAGTTGAGTCATCTCTTCTTTTTTTTTTAGTCTAGCTAAGATTTACCAATTTTGTTTATCTTTCCAAAAAACCAACTCAGTTTCGTTAATCTCTTCTATAGTCTTTCTAGCCTCTATTTCAATTTTTTTCTGATTGCATCTTTATTATTTTCTCCCTTCTGTTAATTTCAGGCTTAGGCTGCTCTTCTTAGTTAGTTCCTTGAGGTGTAATATTAGGTTCTTTATTTGAGACTTTTTTTTTAATGTGTGGGTGTTTATCACTATAAACTTCCTTTTTAGAACTGATCATGTTGTATCCCATAAATTTTAATATGTTGTGTTTCTACTTTCATTTGTCTCAAGATATTTTCTGATTTTTCTTTTAATTTCTTCTTTGATCCACTGTTTGCTCAGATATGTGTTAATTTCCATGTACTTGTGGATTTTTCAGTTTTTCTCCTATTACTGAGCTCTAATTACATGCCACAGTGGTCAGAAAATATTTGATATGACTTCAGTCTTCTTAAATACATTAAGACTTAGTTTGTGGTCTAACATGATTTATCCTAGGGAATGTTCCATGAGCTCTTGAGAAGAATGTGCATTCTCCTCTTGTTGGGTGAAATGTTCTGTATATGTCCATTAGGTTCATTTGCTCTAAAGTGTAGTTCAGGTCTATTATTTCCTTATTGATTTTCTGTCTGGATGATCTATGCATTGTTGAAAGTGGGTTATTGAAATCCCCTACTAGTATTGCATTGTTGACTATTTCTACCTTCACATGTTAATAATTGCTTAATACATTTAGGTACTCTGATGTCGGGTACATATATATTTAAAATTATTGTATCCTCTTGATAAATTGACCCATTTATCATTATATAATGACCTTCTTTGTCTCTTGTTACAGATTTTGAGTTAAAGTCTATTTTGTCTGATATAAGTATAGCCACCCCTACTTTCTTTTGGTTACCATGTGCATGGAATATCTTTTTCCATTTCTTCACCTTCAGCCTATGTGTGTCCTTAAGCTAAAGTGAGTCTTTTGTAGGCAGCATATAGCGATTCCATGCCTTTTGGTTTAAGAATTTAATCCAGGGCTTCCCTGGTGTTGCAGTGGTTGAGAGTCCTCCTGCCGATGCAGGGAACACGGGTTAGTGCCCCGGTCTGGGAAGATCCCACATGCCGCGGAGTGGCTAGGCCTATGAGCCATAGCTGATGAGCCTGCACGTCTGGAGACTGTGCTCCACAACAGGAGAGGCCACAACAGTGAGAGGCCCATGTACTGCAAAAAAAAAAAAAAAAAAAAAAAAAAAATTAATCCATTTACATTTCAAGTAATTATTAATATTGTAGTTCTTTTGTTCCTTTTATCTTTTCTTGCTTTCTTCCTTTGTGAATTGATGATTTTCCATAGTGGTATAATTTCATTCTTTTATCTTTATCTTCTGTGTATTTACTCTAGGTTTTGATTGGTGGTTACCATAAAACAACTTATAACAGTCTATTTTAAGCTGATAACAACTTAACTTCAATGTATATAGAAGCTCTACACTTTTACTTGCTGCTCCCCCACATTTTATGTTGCTGATGTCACAATTTAATCTTTTCTATTGTGTATGCATTAACAAAATGTTATAGCTACTACTTTTAACTTTTGTCTTTTAACTTTTATACTAGAATTGAAAGCAATTTAACACCACCATTACAGTATTAGAGTTTTGTGAATTTGACTATACATTTACCTTTACCAGTGAATTTTATGTTTTCATATGTTTTCATGTTACTAAGCATCCTTTCATTTCAGCCTGAAGAACTCCCTTTACTTTAGAAGGCAAGTCTAGTACTGATGAGTTCCCTCAGCTTTTGTTTGTCTGGGAAGTCTTTATCTCTCCTTCATTTCTGAAGGACCACTTTATTGGTTAACATTATTTTTCTATAAGCACTTTGAATATATCATCCCACTGTCCTAGCCTGCAAAGTTTATACTGAGATATTCACTAATAACTTCATCAGGTCAAAGTCCAGATTTAAGACCCAGAGGGCGGTTAAGGCTTCAACTTAGGACAAAGTGGGGGGGGGGCAGGTTGAACATAGTGGCAGCTCCAGTCTTGTAGATGGTAAAGTTTTGTGGTGTCCCAGTACTGGATAGTCAGGTGTGGCAGCCACTACAACCTCTGGGGCCAGGTCTCACCACAGTGATAGCTCCAGCCTTGGGGAGAGGACGCATAGAGAAACTGCTGTCAGCACTACAGTTTAGTACAGCAGTGGTGGAAACTGTGCATGTTCTCTACAAAGGCTGCAGATGTCCACTGATGTCCAGGATTGCTGGGCCCCACCTGTTCTCCTTTTGCATCTATTTGAAATCTCTCCAATGTCATCTCTCTTGATGTTGAGCTGCTCTGGACTGGAGTATGGAGTGACACAGGTAAAATGCTCCCTGTGCTGTTCTATGCAGCCACCCTTTTTCTGTGCTTCACAGGTTTTTGTAGAACAGAGCTTTCCCAGAGCTACTTTTGTTGCTTTGTAGTCATTTATTGTTTGTGTATGTGTGCATGTGTGAGAGAGAGAAGTGTTGGACCTTCTACTCCTCCATCTTGCTGACATCACCTGTCATGGTACAAATTTAGAAATAACCTCTCATAATAGAAAAAAGATAATTGATTAATTTATTTTTTATTAAAACATATATTATAGAATATTATGTGCCCTCATAGTATGATATAATATTGTTGAAGCTTTTATTTAATTAATAAGTTAATGTTTAAGTTTGAAACTTTTTTTGTTAGTAGAATTTCTTTGAAATTTTTTTTTTTTTTTTTTTTTTTGCTTTCAGGGAAAATTGCACCATGCCATATCTGAATAATACCTGTGATATTTTCTAAAGCTTTGCATATTTGTCATAATGATCAGTAAAAGAGTTCATTTATTCCTAAATAAGAAGTAGATAAAGAAAGAATTTGACTTCTGGAAGTTTGCCAGTTCAAGTAAATTTGGGACTAGCCACTTTACCAAAGAGTCTGTCTCATTCTTTTCCTGCATAGTCCAAAGGTATATGTGGAAAATAAGTATTCAGTAGCATAGTCTAAGATATTCAGTAGTATGAGAACTTTGAAAGTATAAAATAATGGAATTGGCAAAGAAAATCAGATGGTTTTTCTTTTATGGCCAACTATTGCAGGAGCCAGGATACTAGTGCCAGTAGCCCCAGTAGAATGCCCAGGCACGTGAACCACATACTTGATTGAGTACTTTACCCCTTGAATCACATACATTAAGGTCAAGTTGCTAGTGTAATAGGACCTCGTGACATTTTATAAGGTAGATAACAATAGTAATCCTTTATAGATTGACATTCTGAGAGTAGAATCTTTTTAAAATAATGTTTTCTAGCCATTCTTTTGGTTTATAGAAATTTAAATTGATGCTAAAGTAGTTAAATCATGGTAGATTTTAGGAAACAGTCTTACTATCTTTCAAAGGTAGCTCTGGAGACAATACAGAGATAGGATTTCATGTTAATTATCAACTCACTGAAATCTCACAATTCAAACAAATCACTTCTATAATTTGCACTGAAAATTCCTTTCTAACTTTCATTTGGGATGATTTAATTTTTAACTTAAAATTCTCATTGATTTATAAAACACAATATTTCAAAGAGAAAAGTTAATTTTTAAAATGAAATAAATTTGAAAGAGTTGGTACTTATTTATCAGCTGATTAAATTTAACATTTCAACATAAATATGTTCACTGAAGAGTCTCTAAAATGAGATATTAGATCTTTCTGGAAACTAGCTTTTCCTAGTGCTTTTCCTTATTTTTTTTCTTCTCTTTGACATGCTCTTTTTTTGTCAGTACCTTCATGGAATACAGCTTAGGTGACTGTAGAGGGGATGGATAACATCATCCACATTTCCTACACTTCCATGAAGTCATCTCCAGGCCTCCTCAACCTTC
Organism: Hyperoodon ampullatus; assembly: GCF_949752795.1. Classification (NCBI taxonomy): domain Eukaryota; kingdom Metazoa; phylum Chordata; class Mammalia; order Artiodactyla; family Ziphiidae; genus Hyperoodon; species Hyperoodon ampullatus. The sequence continues at coordinate 128,791,402 of NC_136918.1, forward strand.
CACATGCACATATCCCTCTTGACCTAAGTAGCTTTCCACAGGACAAGGAGTCAGTATGGCTACAGACTTTTATTATGAATATATTGAAGAGATCTATGTAATATCTTTTTTTATTATACCAATCAAGCCAGCATCTGTTTGCTATTGTTGTAGTTTGGTTGTTTGTTGTTCAGAGTGCTTTTCTATAGGTGGTGAAGGAAATTAACTTTCAAATTGTACTGAAATCAGTACTTACAGGTTCACCACATAGTCCCAATGACTTAATTACTACTACTTAGTAGACAGTGCTCAGTGGATTAAGGTCTGGCGCCTCTTACCAGATTTCAGTTTCTACACTAATTCTAGTCTAGCTCCTATTTTTCAACTTTTTTTTCCAGACCATTTCCAGAGTCACTAATTATTTTTTTGCACATTGTATAATGTTAGTTATGCTAGATGCATATTTGTCATGGGGCAGACATATCTTATTAGTATTTGCCATTGGATTTCCTTTTTAGAAAAGCTAATGTATTTATTCAGAGAAAAAGAAAAAGAAAAAACAAAACAACAAAAAAAAAAACCTCTTGACAAGTGGTTGAGAGAAGGCGAGATCTTCAGGGACCTTGAAGTTGATGAAAATGTTTTAAGTGAGATTTAAAAAAAATAATAAGGTACCTGTTGATCTAAGAGAAAGAGAGACAAACAAGGGAGTGGAGCTGTGGTAGAAAGCTGTATGGAATTTAAAGTCCCTCCACCCATTATTTCCCAGATGTTGACTGAAGTTGCCAAACTCAGAAATGCTTGTTGTTTGTAGGTATGAGTGTGTATATGTGCTGTGAGACTGTGGGTGTGTACATAAACCAGTGATGGGTCTGGTATTGTACTGACACAGGACAAGCCCACACAGACCAGCATATACTTAGAGGAAACCCTGAAGATCTTAGTCTCGGCAGCTTCCAGAAATCGTGAGGAGGGTTCTGGACAATCACACACTGTGAAATTGTGTTTCAGGCCAGGTTTAACTAATCTCCAAGGATCAGAAGGATTCAAGATAGCATATGTTTCATTTGAGACTGATAAATAAATGAGGAATGACTCCTTGGAAAGAGAACAGAACTGGGAGTCAACCCTTGGTTCTGGCTTTTCTCCTGATTAGGGAGAAATAAACATCATTTAAATTGTAAAATGAGAACAGTTTTTGGACTAGATTAAGCCAAAAAATTCTTCCCCACTCTGAGCCCACAGAGATCTTCTCTTATATTTTCTCTTATTGGCTATATAATTTTCTTTTTCACATGTAGATATTTATTCCATCTAAAGTTTATTTTGGGATGTCATGTGAAAGGACCTAAATCTATTTTTTGTTCTTATAATGAGGTGATCTTTCCAATATCATTTAAAAATAATGCATCTTTTTCCCAGTGGTTTGTGATGCCCTCCCCAAATGCTTTTCATCTAATCATAAATTAGTTGAAATCCATTATCTGATAATGGATTTTTCTCGTGAGTTCATTGTAGATTTCTCGTGAGTTCATTGTAGATTTATAGCTTTTTTTTTCTTTTTCCTTTAAAAAAATTAGTAGGAAATAAATTTCAGGGGATTTAAAAGGAACTGAACATGATTCATGTAGCATCTTTGACATTTTATGAAATAGAAATACCAAAAATATTAAAATTAAACTCAAAACCACAATGTCTTAATAAAAAGACTTATAGAAAAGATCAGTTAGATTCATGTATTAAACCTTCATACAGAAATATTTATTGAATGCCTATGTCAACTGGGAAAACAAAACAACAACACCAAAAAAGGTGAGCAACCTAAAAGTTGAAACTTATGTTTTATTTGGTGGGAATTTTTAGGACTTCAAGCCCGGAGGCAGCATCTCAAGTAACCCTGAGAGAACTGCTCTGAGGAGGTGAGGGAGGTGCCAGGATAAAAAGGAGTTTTGTAATGAAGGGCAGGTAGTAGAAACAAAAAATTACTGTTAATAAAAGAAAACCAGATATCTCAAGTTAAGGAATTTAGTGCTTTTCTATGCATGGGAAGATGCCAGAATCTGGGCTCACTGAAATCATTTCTTTGATATGCACCTCAGCTATCTGGGGCCAGTATCCTGTGTTTTCACATCCTGAATTTCTGCTGGTCTCACTGTAGGGTGTGGATGCAGTCTTATGGCTGCTATATGGCAGGTATTCTTTTCCTTCCTGAGTTCCCTCAGTGCTCACCAACTCACTGTCTGGTGGTGGCTGCAATAGCTGAAGACTGTGGCATCCTTTGTTTACTGATATGGCAGGAAATATTCTATTTATCACCTACCATTTGCCAGACACTGACTGAGGCTCTAGGAATATAGAAATAAATGAAGACTGAGCGCTGTCATTTGTGTTACTTTATTTACCTTTATTGGTCCATTGTCTTCTGTCAAAGAGCTTTCACATATACAGCTCTGTGTTAAGTGATCATTGTCAATAGATGTTAGCTGGATCTTAGAGTTTAGAGAAAACAGAAGAAATAAAATTTACTTGTTCAGCCCACTATAGATCAGAGGCAGAAATTAGAAGTGCAAAGTTGTAAAACAGTGGTAACCACTAAAGGAAGACAACTGACATTAGAATTATAGCATGAAAGATGACCTGGGAGTCAGAAATTCAGAACACAAAAGAGCACAGCAAAGTAAAACTCTGCATTTAGCATGATGGCAAATGGTCTTATGTCCCTTCTTCATTTGGCATAATGGTGTGTACCCTTAGCCTTGAAGAAAAGGTAAATTTACACTAAGTATCTTTGGTTAAAAGACAGATACACTTGATTTTTGTTTTAGAATGATTATTTTTTTCTGAAAATGGGTTAAGTTTTAGAAAGAAGGGAGATATACATATATCATATTCAACTCTACTGCCAGACAGTGTGATGGATTTTTCACAAATGTTATTTCATTTACTTTGATACTGCTGACAAAAGTAAAATGCACAACATGAGCCTTGAGAGTTAAGTTTTATTTGGGGCAAAAATAAGGACTACAGCCTGGGAGACAGCATCTCAGAAAGTTCTGAGAAACTGCTTCAAAGAGATAGGGGGGAAGGTCAGTATATATGTGATTTTGGTGAAAGGGAAGTACATACAATCAAGCACATATTTTTTGCAGAAGGTTTCTGCTAGTATCGTGAAAGTTACTGCTAGTCACAAGGAGCTGCTGTCACCAAGAAGGATGTTAGTGTTTTTCTAGATATGAGGAGATACAAGAATTGGGCTCATAAAATGGTCTCCTGAAAATAGCTTACTATCTGAAGACATGTTCTGCCAGTTTTTCCCAGAGCACAGAGTGCCTCATTCCTGATCTCCACTCTGAACTCCTTTCAGGGGGTGTTGAAAGTCAGCAGCTGCAGCGGCTCATAATTTAATCCTTATAGAGGTAGATGGCAAGTGCTAATGGCAAGAGCCAATTTGTAGTTGACAATATATACATGGTAATAAAGTATGCATTATTATTCATACTTTTACAAACTAAAAAACTTACCCTGAACTGTTTCAGTAACTCCCTCCACATCACACCACTAATTAGTGACTGCCCTGGAATTGGAGTAGGTCTGCTATTCTGACTTCATGTGATGCAGTATAAAATGATGGCTATCACCACTATCAAGTCAGAGATCCCTAAGTTGGAATTTCAGATTTGATGTTAGCCATTTGGCCATCAGAAATGATTTAGTCTTTCTGAGACAGAACTTCCTCATATGTAAAATGGAAGTAGTAAAGCCCAGGTCAAATAGAATAGTCATGAGGATTTGATGAGATAAAGAACATAAAACACTATACACTGTGCTAAGCACTTTGTAATTACTCAATATATAGAGCTATTCTATGCCTCTTAATTGGAGAGGCTTCTGTTATCTGAGAATGCAGATTTAAAGATAACTTAGAGTTCAGGAATTCAAAATAAATTACTATATTTACATTAGATTTAATATATGACAAATAGTAAGTACTCATTTTGGTATAATAGTTGGCCAGTGAACGTACTTAAGGTGTTTTTGTCTGAGAGTCATCTGTTTTCCTAATCTTTAACTTTGTAATCCCTGTATTTCGAAACCCTAGAAGTCATATTTCAAGGTCTTCCGATTTGACATCAAAGGAGGTAGTTGAGTGTGTGTTGAGAAATTAGTATAAAGCTAATCCAAATAGTCTGAGCTGAAAAATCAAATCATACATTGTAAGTGGCATTATATAAATATGCTGACTAGAAATAATTAGTTTTAAAATAATGGGATTCATATAAATTTTTATATCATATCTCTTGTTCAAAAGAGACACCAGCAAGACAACCTGATTTTCCAACAACTGATAAATTCCCAACATGTTTTCCTTGTTGTTCCACACTCTTTTCTATTCTCCACATAGAATCTAGAGTGATCGTTCAAGGTAGTTCATGTGACTTTCTATTACAATCCTCCAAAGGCTTCACATTGCATGTACAATGAAGCCAATCTTCTTATGGACTACAAGGTACTGTATAATCTGGTTCTTGACTTTCTCTGAACTCTTCTTCCTCCTGTCCTTTTCCATGCTTACTCTGCAGAAGACCTAATTTTTTTCCTAATGATTCTTGAATGTGTCCAGCTCATTTCATACTGAGGATCTTTTCACTGAGGACACCTTTCCATTTATTGCTGGCTTATTTTCATTTGACACAATATTTTAGTTTCCACTCAGAAGTCCCTTCATCTTCCATGACTCCTGTCTGATTATGTTCTGTCCCATCATTTTCTGTGCATAACACTTACCAATACCCACAAGTATATTTGGACCAGAGTATCGGGTGTGATATATTTGGTGCAGTACTATCAGGAGAAGTTTTTGTTTTCTCCCATTTCTGCCTAAAAATATTCTTTGTAGTACTTCTCTTCACCATCCTTTGTTAGCATCTTGGGCATGGTCCTTAGCTTTTTGGACACTCTCAAGTGTTAGTTCCATAATTATGATTCTCAGCTTCATTTTTCTCTATTCCCTCTTTTGACATTCCTAATAAACTAAGATCAACTTTTGATATCTACTATCCATAGCATTTCCAGACCACCAATTCTTGCTTCATCTATAACCATTATTTTATTCAGCCCATATATTAATTAAGTTTTTTCCCAACAGCTATATTTACCTCCAATATATCTAAAGGATTACTTTTATGGCAAATTACCTTCTGTTTTTGTTTCACAGATGCAACTTTTACCTTTATTAATTACACTTGTTTTCAAGTCTTTTTCTGATTGCTTTAGTACTACTATTTCCTGTGTCTGAGTATTTTGGTTTCCTATCTGATTTTATGGTCTCCATGTTTTTCAGATAACTTGAAGTCTTTTTGACTGCTTCAAATTCACAAATCCTTAACAATTGCCTGCTGCCTCTTCTTGCAGTAGAGTGAGAGGTAGGAACTTCCAGAGTTCATGTTCCTTACTTTGTCCATAAGATGAGAAAATGATGAGACAGTGGCTTTACATCTGATATTCCTTAGCTTTTCTCCATTTTTATTGGTTTGGACTTTTCACTGGGTGGTCCCTGTCAGTTGCCTCTCCCTCACCCTGAGCATCTACCATCTTTAGGCATAGAAATCCTTGTGAGAGTTCCCACTTTATTTGGTATTCTCTTCCACAGGGTCTCACAAGTGTCCTAAGATGTCATTTCCCTCTTAGTTTGAATCTCATCTGCTTTATGTTTTTCAGATATTCTTGAAAGTAACTTCCCTTTTGTGTTTCTGAGAGAATCCATGCATTCACTCTATTTTAAAATATATTTTCCAATATTTTTATGATCTGATCAAAGGAAAAGGATTGTAGAATTTGCTAACAAGATGACTCAAAAGCAGAATTAAAGGCATAAGTTACATTGGAATAGAGATTTTAATTAAATATAAAATTGCAGCTTTTCTTTAAAGAATCTAGTGATATCCCTGAAAGCCCCTGAATATACATGTTTTCTAATAGAATTCCAGAAGTATTCTTGAAAAACTCGTTCTTAGACTAATATCTATTTTTGCCAAGGTACATCCTCTGCATTTGCATGATGTTTTATAGTTTGCAAAGGTATAATTATTGGCTAGTCATGGTACTGATTGTTTTTGTATCTATAATGTCATGTAGTACTCATATTTTATTGATATTCATAATATACTGCTAAGAACTCATGCAATTTTAAGAATCCATGTTTATTTTGGAATGGATAAGAAAAATAAAATATTGAGAAATTAGAAAACTTAGCCAGAGCTATAAACATGTCTGAACCAGAAATAATAAGTTGCTGATCATTTTAAGACTAAGAAAATACATTGCTTTTATCCTTGAAAAAGTTTGATACAGCAACATGGATGCATGTCGGACTTATTCCCCATTTCCTAAAGTACATTTAAGCCAATCAGTGTTTATTGGAAGACTACTCTGGTCAAAATACTGTCATACTAGAAAAAAAATCTCTTATCTGAATTTACCTTATAGATAGAGCCTAAGAACACTGATTATTTAAAGAACTGGTTTAAGCATATTCCATATGAAAAAAAAAGTTGTCAGTGTTTTTTCGTCTACAAAGGTTCACTTCATTCCCATTTTATATGGCTTGAGGGGATAGGTGATGCCAAGATTAAAGGAGGATATTCTTTAGGTTCTACTAGGGCAAAAAATGTTGGAAAAGATTTAAGCAAACTCAGGGGTGGTGGTGGTGGGATGAATTGGGAGATTGGGATTGACATATATACACTAATATGTATAAAATAGATAAATAATAAGAACCTGCTGTATAAAAAATAAATTAAATTAAATTCAAAAATTCAAAGAAAAAAAGATTTAAGTAAACAGGAAGCTACTTGACTGTTAGCAAGATTATACTTTCAAGAGAACTTAGTTTTAAAGACCACTGAGTAGCAAAATGTAGACCTATAATTTAAAAATTCTCTGCCATTCCTATCAGGAAAGAAAGCTTAATTTGGTCTCTAAATTTCAGTACTTAAGCAGAGTTAATAAAATAATGACTTTCCCCACCTTTAACTTGTGTTTATGAACCCAACCAGTATAGAAGTTTCCACTGAAATTGTTAGGTTTTTTTTTTTTTTTCCAGTTCTTTGGATATGATTTTTGGCCTGTTTTTGATGTTACTCATTTGTTTTTGGATCAGCTTTTACCATGTGGCTGGGATTTTCTGTGTTGTAATACCAAGTTGCTTGCACCATTGGTATTCTAAAAAGTGGAACTGAATTGAAATTAAACCTCAAAAAAAATACACCATGTTAGAGCAATGTTAAACGTCTCACTTGAACTGACAAGGGCAGGGAAGGGCAGAACATTGCTTGTTGTATCTGATTCTTTGTGTTAGAAGCACTGAGTTAGGAAGCATGGGTTTTCCCATATGTATTATACTCAGCACTAAAATATATGACAGAAATCCTGAGTTGATCTGGTTTTTAAATAAAGATCAGCTGTATAATGAAATCTTATTATGTAAATGCAGTTTATTTTATTTTAATTTATAGCTAGTAGAAAAAAACTTTATTTTAAACCTTTAATTAACTAAATAAGAAGATTTTTACAACTTAGAGGAACATATTGGATCCAGTATGATGCTGAATCTTCCTGTTCAAATATTCTGTATTTAATTAGTCTCTGGAAAAAGTTATGTGTTATGGTTTTCCTTGAAAACACTTAACTCCATGAGGCACTCTTATTTAAAATTGCAGAAGAATTACTAGCATATATGTGACAATTTTGCTTTATATGGGGAGCTTGAAAATTTAAGAGTATTGGCATTAAATGGGTATTCATGTTTTAAAAAAGGAGTTTCCCATAACATAAATGCAAGATCTGACTTCTCCTTCCTCCCTACCCCCAAAGAGTGGAAATTTGTTCATTTTGCTAACACTATATAAATTTTAAAATGTACCCTGTTAGTATTGAATGGGATTCACACTAAAAATAACCTTATAAAAACCTCAGCTTTAACCTTAAAAACCTTAGTTTTTATTATAGTTTAAAACTCTTTTTCTCATCATTAAAGCAAAATACCATTTTTAAGTTAAAAGTATTTGGAAATAGAGTTCTGTTATTTATCTATAATTGGTGCAATTTCTTTTAAAATCTTTTATCGGTATCTACTAGGTAAAATATAATATGGAACTAATAAAGGAAATTAAAAGAAATACCATGTGCTAGAGGACCTCAAAATCAAAGGAAATTTTAAATTGATCATACAGTTCTCTTTTTGGTAAAAATGTCAATAGTTTTATTGTCTTCCAAAAATACATGATTGCCCAGGAGGCCAGATTATTCAGTGGAAATATCACTGGATTTTGAAACCAACAGAAAAATGACCTTTGAAAATAACCAAGCCAAAAAATTTGAAGTTGAAGGAGTTTTCTCATAATTCACACCCATGAAATAGCTTTGTCATGATTTTACATTGGCAAGCATTTTATCAGGATCATAATGAGGTAAGGAGATAGGCATTGTGAGCTACCCTAACCTTACAAACCAACGCCTTTCTTTTAAATGGTATAGTTTTAGAAAGCATGATCAGAGAGGTTACAAATCCTCAGTTTAACATTCTTAGTAAATACTTGACATTTACAGAATTTTAGGTAGGGAAAGGAATTGAAAACGTTTTGGTTTCTTTATGTGTACAAATTACTGTTTTTCAGAAAACATAATTGAGACATGGTGAAATAGCTCTCCTCAGTGCTTTACACGCATTATGTCATTTAGTTCTCAGGACAACCCTAGGAGATGGGCAGTTTTACTATCATATTTACAGATGCATAAACTAAAGCTTAGAAAAGTTGACCAACTTGCCCATGATTGAGCAGTTGGTGAGGGTGAAGTGGGAGAATGAAGTGAGTAACCTGTCTCCAGAGCCAATCTTCTCTACCATGTCTACACTGCTTTCCTGCTCCTGGGTTCATGATAGCAGTAAGAGGGAAGGAAAGAGCAGTGGTATGTGCTGTATGTATGTGGGAGGGCTGTTTGACCTAGGGACGAGCAAACATAGTTTGGCAATGGAGAGAGTAAAATGCCTAAGGCAAGAATTTTAAATTTAATCAATATCTTGTGATAAACCATAATAGAAAAGAATATATAAAAAAATAATGTCTATATGTGTATAATTGAGTCACATTGCTGTATAGCAGAGACTGACACAACATGGTTAATCAACTATATTTCAATTAAAAAATAAATTTTATTTTGTAAGCAAAGAAAAGGAAGTCTAAGGCTGTCTCTGAGCAGATAGAGTTGATTTATTTTATATTTGGGACTAGGTCTTCAGCAGATTAAAGCAAATTAAAATTGTTCAGTAGAGACTTTAGCCAGAAATACACAATCATTTGTTTATTCAAAAGGTATTCATTGAGTATCTCTTGCATGTCAGCCATTTTACTAAATTTGGGGGATACAACAGTGGACAAGGGCAACAAAGGCCCTGAGCACATAGAACTTACTTTTTATAGTAGTAGAAAGCAAAAATAGACAGTTAAACCAATAAATAAATAATGTAATTTCAGGTAGTGATAAGCTGTGAAGAAAGTAAAACATGATGAGGGGATGGATAGGAAAGGGGAGGAAGGATATTTTACAAATGGTGGTCAAAGGAGTCTTATCAAGAGGGTGATAATTCTACCGAGACCAGAACGTTAGACCAATCTATCCATATGAAGAGCTGCAGTAGTAGTTTACTAGGAAGAGGAATGCACAAATGTAGGATCCCGTTTTAAACAAGTGCTCAGGAACAACAGAAGCTGGGTATGAGTGGAGGAATAGTTGGTGAACGTAAGAGTGATGGGATGTGAACTCAACTAAGTAGAAAAGGTCTAGATTATGTATGGTTTTGTGGGTCAGAATAAAGAGTATGAAATTTAAACAAAATGGAAGACTTTACAAGGATTTGAACAGAGGTGTTATGTGGAAAATTGGCTGGGAGTTGGGGGGGAAGGGTTAATGGGAAGTTCAGTTAAGAAGACGTTGCAGTGCAGCAGGCAAGAGATAATGGTAGTTTGGACTAAAGTCTAGGGAAATGGAGAGTAGGTTTTTTGAGGTAAGTAAATAATTCTATTTGATATTGAATATGTTAAGTTTGATAAGACTAACAGCATGCAAGTGAAGTAGAATGGGCATTTAACTCCACTTGAAAGTGGAGTTTACATTGATGTTGGGGATGGTGATATAATATTTATATAGGTGTTATTAAATATTTAGCAGGACAGAATAAGATAGGATCCTAAGGGCTCCAAAATATAGAGGTCAGAAAGAGGAGATAAACCGATTTATCTATTACAGAAATGGAAAAATAAGAAAATCAAGGTGTTCTTGAAGTCAAGAGAAGAACAAGTTTCAATATGGTTAAGTGCCAAGCATATATAATTCACATAGATGAGAACTCAGATAATGTGCACAACATTCCTTAACAGAAACTTCGACATGCTGAAGTTTGGTATAATTGTCTTTGTGTCCATGTGCCAGTATCAAGTTATTTTTTCAACTCTTCCACACACTAATTCAAATTGTTAAATATCTAAAAATTAAAATATCTTTACTATATTATTATAAAATAGTATATAATTATAAACAACAATCAGTAATATAAAGAAATACAAAATGATAGGAAAAAATTACCTAAAATCTCTATACTCATAGTTAAACACTATTGGTATTTTGACAAAGAAATTCCTGACATCATTTTTGCATACATAAAGAAAAATAAACATATATACATAATTTATATAGATGGTGATTCTTTGTATCTTTTAAACTGCTTCTTCATTCAACTCTGTTATAAATATCAATTAAAACATTTCCATATGAAATATTATGTCTTCATAATATTTTATTTCAACAATTTTGTGTTGATATTCATAGAGTTTCCATGATTTTGATAATATAATAATGATATGATGACTATATTTAACCAATCTTTAATGTACATGTTCAATTATTGTTTAAGATAAATGCCCAAGATGAAAGTGCTGGGTCAAGCAGTATATACGTTTTACAGTTGAATCATGATACATTTAACATTTCCAGACGTGCAAAGAGCTCAGTACAAAATAGTAGCTTTTGAAAGTAGTATTTTTTCAATCAAATTGTGTTTTTGCAATCTCAAATATAATTAAGTTAAAATATTCCAACGAGCACTTAGAGTGGGGGTCTTTGAAATTAATAATTCTGTATTTATTCTTGGACATTAACTTTGGTCAAGTTGTAGTCTACACATTCTTCTTGCTATTTTTATTATATATCTTATTACTTATTTTTATTATAAGTCCAGTAATAAGGGACTTCCCGCCCCCCAAATTCTATGATTGTGGTCTCCTTAATGGAAAAATAAATCCAAAATTATTTTAAAAATTCCAGGACTCTTCACGTTCACAGATTGCTTAAAATTTGACAAATTTGTTTCAAAAATGAAAACTATTTTGAATATTCTTCTGGGTGATTTTGCCACAGACATATTTCATAATTCTGTACTAAGTACAAATGTTATTTCTTAGATTCCAGTGTTCAAAGTCTCCCTTTGTAGCTGCAAATGATGACATCTCAGCTGCCCTGATGAATTTATGGGAGTTGTACACGAGGAGGTGGCTGGTCGGATCACTGTTCAGTCTGGATAAAAACAAGGCCTTAGAAAAAAATAATACAAATGAAACTTATGGTTACCAAAGGGGAAAGGGTGGTGGGAGGGATAAATTAGAAGTTTGGGATTAATATATACACACTACCTTATATAAAATAGATAACAAACAGGGTCCTATGGTATAGCACAGAGAACCATTCTCAATATCTTGTAATAACCTAAAATGGAAAAGAGTCTAAAATATATATATATGGATCACTTTGCTGTACACCTGAAACTAATAAAACATGGTAAATCAACTATATTTCAATAAAAAAAATTAAAAAAATAAAGTTCAGGGGCAGTAATATAAAGTTAAGTAATATAAAGAAGTTAAACATTTGAAATATCGATAACATGGAATTAAGCCTTTAAAAAAATGACGGAAAAATTTTATAAGGCTTCTGAGAAACAACTACAATGGAGTTGACTCTTGATTATTACTAATACCTAATTTGTCTGTTCTTTCAATTATTTTTCCAATCCTACACATGTATACTCATTTATAAAATACATAATATATAACAACAATTAAAGATTATTTGGCCAGCATCATACAATTATTGTGAGGATTAAATTAATATTTAAAAGTCTTAGCACAGAAATCACTCAATATATGGTATTCAGTTAATAACATTAAAAGTCCCTTGCACAGAGGCCAAACACATGGGCTCCTTGTTCCATGTTCAAGGCTATTCTCAGTGTGCTAGGACCTATTCTATTTGTATGGCATCAAAAATGCATGAAGATGATTCTTTATTTCAGCTTGGTTAATATTTTTCTCTTTACCAATTTAAAAAAATAAACCCTAGTTCCTAATGTAAGCTATTTTTGAGTATGAAATTAGATCTTTCCTTATTTTTATCATTATGCCACATTTTGGTTAAGAGAGAAAAGCACTTTCATATCCTTTTTAAGCATAATTGAATGCTACTTTGAGTCAATTAGACAGGACACTTGTTAGTTAAGCTTTTAACAAATAGCTTATTCAAGTTATCTGCAAAATAATCTTCCAGGTGAGATACTTTCTCTTGACTTTCTCTTTTCCTTCTTCCTAACCAATAATTTCTGTAGTCATTCTTATTGCTTTGAAGTTAAAAAGTAAATTATCTTTTTATAATCTTTTAGATACCCAAAGTTGCTTCAAATTGTATATAATTGCAACAGTGTAGACCTTTTAGATGGAGTGTTTCCAACAGATGTGATTATAATAAGTGATTTTATTTTTCACCCTATATAATATTGAGAAATGTGTTTTAACTGCCCTGGTATTTAGCATAATAGAACTAAAGTAATGCTGACAATTTCAACCATAACAACAACAACAATAATAAATAAAACAATTTCTGATTTTTGCCTCTTTAATTTACTCACTTGGAGCATTTACTTAAAAATAGAATGGTATAGAAAAGAAACCTTGAACACATATGTTAACACTGCCAAGTTATGTTCATTTTAAATTGATTACTATGTTTAAGGTTGATAATTTTAATTGCTATCAGTTTCAGCCTTTATCACTACACGTTGTGAGTCAAAACTTTCTCAAAAAGATCACTATTTTAATATGCTATTTGTAACCAGGGATAGAGTGAGCTGGAAATGTATAATAAAGTGGACATCTGTTCAATAAATATTTTTTGAATTAATGTGGCTGAATATTCTCCACAATGTATCTTGAGGAAAAAAACCTGAGTTTTTTTGTGGCTCTTCCCTGTGAGGCCATTGAGCAAAAGAAAAAGAAATAATTGACATTACCCCCACCCAATCCCCTTGTATTTGTCTTGTTTTGGAGAAAATAAATTTTGAGTCTATTTTGTGAGTTCATTTTAATGTAAGAGATGAACTCTATTAAGTCTAGGTAAATTAGTGAACCAGGTAATGTGGCCTTGAAATGAGATAGATTTAAAATAGATTTTTATTTATTTATTTATTTTATTTTTTTTTGCGGTATGCGGGCCTCTCACTGTTGTGGCCTCTCCAGTTGTGGAGCACAGGCTCTGGACGCGCAGGCTCAGCGGCCATGGCTCAAGGGCCCAGCAGCCCTGTGGCACGTGTGATCTTCCCGGACCGGGGCACAAACCCACGTTCCCCGCATCGGCAGGCAGACTCTCAACCACTGCGCCACCAGGGAAGCCCTAGATAATGTTTTAAAGACAAAAACAACTTGCACTGTTGAGTCAGTAGGTACTTTCAAAAAATCCCACGCTGATCTTAGTGCTGAATTTCTGCATCCTCAGTTTCCTTTTACCATGATGATTTCTCTTGTTCTTTGTAGTGTCTGCTCTTTGTCTCACCCAATAGTTTCTCTGTTTTAATATAATCATGGCTGGAAAAAAGTGAAAAATAATTTGAATGAGGTTTTCTTTTATACCAAAATAGTTATTGAATTTCTACGTTTAAGCTTTAACAATAAACCTTAACAACAGAGACAAGATAATGTGCTTTTTAGCTGTTAACCCTTTTACCACTGAAAAAGTTATTGCTACAGTTGCCAGAATAGCAGTTAAAAGGGGAAGGAAAAGTAATGAAACAGTTATTTAACTATTCTTATATTGGATTTTTCTTTTTATCTAAATATGATTCTTGCAGTAAAATTTAATGTGCTGTTTTATTAAAACATCTGTGCATATAGTAAGAGAAAATAAACAGCAACAAACAGGATTGGTGACATTCTGATAGATATATTTAAAGGAAATTACACCAACAACATTATGTAGAATAAATAGTAATGGGAGTTGGATAAAGTGAGATAAATAAGTATGGAAATTTGGGGAATAAACTAGTCATAGGTTAACCACTATTCTTTTCCAGTCCCTATGACAGACCATTTTCTTTCAGACAGTCTTTTTTTTTTTTTTATCTTCTCTGTGCTCATTAATTTACAACTTAAACATTCAGATGATTCCCAAATTTTTATGTCCCGTTCACAGAATCCAACTTTCTACTAGACTTGTCCAGTTGGGTATCTAAAAGTCACCACAAACCCAATAAGTCCAAAATTGAACTTTTGGTCATCATTCCTAAACCCGGGCCCCCTCAAGGCAGGGTTTCCTGTCTTCATCATTCCTAAACCTGGGCACCCTCCAGAGCAGGGTTTCCTTATGATGTGGGGCTAAAAGTCAGACATTATACCTGACATCACCTTCTCTCACTCACCCCCATATCCAGTCAATCACCAATCCTACTGATTTTACCTTCCAAGTGTATCTTTATTATTATTATTTTTTAATTATTATTATTATTATTTTTTTTGTGGTACGCAGACCTCTCACTGTTGTGGCCTCTCCCATTGTGGAGCACAAACTCTGGACATGCAGTCTCAGCGGCCATGGCTCATTGGCCTAGCCGCTCCAAGGCATGTGGGATCTTCCTGGACCGGGGCATGAACCAGTGTCCCCTGCATCGGCAGGTGGACTCTCAACCACTGTGCCACCAGGGAAGCCTCAAGTGTATCTTTAATTCATGTACTTTTCTCCATCTTTGCCGTCAGCATCATTTTAGCCCAAACTACTCTCATCTGTTACTGCTTCTTTGGTTTCCTTAAAAGGTTTACCCACATCCACGCTACACTTTTTCATCTATGCTATGCATAGCAGCCTTAGGGAGATCTTAGCAGCCGCATAGCACAGGGAGATCAGCTCGGTGCTTTGTGACCGCCTGGAGGGGTGGGATAGGGAGGGTGGGAGGGAGACACAAAAGGGAGGGGATATGGGAACATATGTATATGTATAACTGATTAAATTTGTTATAAAGCAAAAAAAATAAAAAATAAAAATAAAAAATTTGAATCAGATCATGTCATACCTTCACATAAGAAATTTTTCATTGCCCTTTGCAAGAAAGTGATAATTACAAAAAGTTTAAAACAGTTTAAAAAGACATTCAATTTCTCGCCTCTTGATATCTCTCCAGGCTTATTTGCACACTCTGCATTTCTCAGCTCTAGTCACTTGGTCCTTCAGTTCCCAAGGTGTTCTGCCCTTCCTGCTTCTTGTGGCTCCTTGCCCACATTGTATTCTCTGCTTGAAAGGTTTATATCCTGCTCATTCTCCCTCACTTCCTCAAGAAACATTTTTAACAGTTGAAATAGTCATTATATTTTTCTTTTGTAGCAATTATCACAGTTTATAACAATATTTTATCTGTACACTTATTTACTCTATAACGTTTTTCACTGGACAGTAACTTCTATCAGGCAAGGTCATAGAGTCTACTGGCTAAAGAACATGGATTCTAGAGCCAGAGACCAAGTTCAGCTCCAAGCTCTAGAATATAACCATGACATGTTACTTAATGTTTATAGATCCTTGTGTTGTCATCTGAAATATCTTCTTAGAATTCCTGTGAGAAATAAGTAAGTTTATGTTAAGTGCCTAGAATAGTACATGACACAGGGTAAGTGCCATATAAATTTTAGCTATTGTTATTTGTTTTTACTTATCATTGTTTCTTCAACATTGAGCAGAGTACCTGGGATGTAGTAGGTGGTTAATGAATTTGAATTTATGATCTTAATAAGGAGGATTTCTCTGTGATGGATAAAATTATCCATGAAAAGGATGAATAGAGTTGTTACTTAAAAGGAAATCTGGAAAGGCTTTGTGAATGAAATGTATGGAGCAAAATGAAGGTTTATGGATTCTTGATTAGAAAACTAGCCATTGGTCTTTGGTCAAGATGATACATTTAGAAGATAACTTTGGTTTAGGAGAGAAGAGCTAAGATAAACTTGATTTGGAGCTTATTGATCCTGGGCCATGAGAAATCCAAACGGAAGTATGTGGATGGCTTCTGAAGCTGTGTGGTGAGGTGATGAAAAAAGCTCATGACTGATAGCCAAGGGCGTAGAGATTTCAGTGAAATCATATGAGTTTGTGTTGTGGTGGCAACTCTCAACTATCCATGGAAGTTGACTCCTTTCTTCATTGATAATAGAATGGGAACTGTGCATGTGGTTGCCTAGCTGGACTGCATTTTTCAGCCTTCTTTCAGTTTACCATTCTGTAGGCACAAATGTATGAATATAGCTCTTCCGTGTTCTCTCTTCTTTCCTCCTGCTGAGAGCTCTTGCTGATGGCTCTGCTTAGACCATGCATCAAGGCCTTAAGGATGGCAGAACCACAAAATTAAAGGGATAGTCATTCATGATTGAGGAACCATTTGACCATCTGTAATGCTTTTCTCAAACTTTTTGTATAAGAAAGAAAGTCTCATTTTTTTCTTTAGGTTGATGAATTTAGAATCTCTTTGTTGTAGTAGATTTGTCTCTCCTACAATGTTAAGAGGAGAGTTTATATTAAAAAATCTATTTTCTGGCTCTAAGATTTACTCACAATGTGACCTGGGATAACGGACATAATCTCTTTGATTATATTTACTATAAATAGAGACAGTTGATAACAAGTTGTTTAGTGATAACACAGGTCACTCACTGAATTGCCTGACCTAGGGTAAGTGAGCAATAAATTATAGCAGTTATTATTATTATTGTGTTTCTATTTCTACTTCTTTTCTTTCTTCTTAAACGAAATATGAAGTGCATAGGTTAAATATACACCTACCAATTCCTTTCATCATTATATGGCTTACTGTTTATTTTTCAGTCAAGATTTGCCAAAGCTGTAGTGTATTAAAAAATAAAATGTTAAATGTGATACAGAAAGTTCATTTTCCTGCTGAATGCAACATTCTCATTATTATATTTTACACTGGAGTTGATCTTTTATTAAAAAAATAAAACTCAAGAATGCCATAGGGGCTTCCCTGGTGGCACAGTGGTTGAGAATCTGCCTGCGGGTTCGAGCCCTGGTCTGGGAAGATCCCACATGCCGCAGAACAACTAGGCCTGTGAGCCACAACTACTGAGCCTGCACGTCTGGAGCCTGTGCTCCGCAGCAAGAGAGGCCGCGGTAGTGAGAGGCCCACGCACCATGATGAAGAGTGGCCCCCGCTTGCCACAACTAGAGAAAGCCCTCACACAGAAACAGAGACCCAACACAGTCAAAAGTAAATAAATAAATTTTAAAAAGAATGCCATAGGACTTCCCTGGTGACGCAGTGGTTGAGAGTCCGTCTGCCGATGCAGGGGACATGGGTTCGTGCCCCGGTCCGGGAAGATCCCATATGCCGTGGAGCAGCTGAGCCCATGAGCCATGGCTGCTGAGCCTGTGCATCCGGAGCCTGTGCTCCTCAACTGGAGAGGCCACAACAGTGAGAGGCCCGTGTACCGCAAAAAAAAAAAAAAAAAAAAAAAAAAAAGCCATAGATGATATGTTAAAAATGTAACCTTAGCTAATGTAAGACACCAGAAAAAATGAATACTAAAAACAAGTAGCTTGCCTTTGCAAACTAATGAGGGTAAAATTCAGTATAGCCTCTTTCCTTATTTATTACAATAATTGTTCTTAATTTTCACATAGAAAATATGAATTGCATTGTAAATAATTTTTATGAGTATATGCAATGAAAAACAGGTAGTAGTAATTTTTTTTCTTTTGGCCACACTACACAGCATGCAGGATCTTGCCCCCTGCAGTGGAAGTGTGGAGCCTTAACCACTGGACCACCAAGGAAGTCCCAGGTAGTAGTAAATTGTTTTGAGCTGAGCTAGGTACATTTTATATAGTTTTCACGTCATCAAGAGTAGCTTCTTCATCTTGAATAAAAAGAAGGACATATTTCATTCAAATGTATTTGAAATATAAATTTATTGAAACAGTGGCAAGGCATTAATAAATTCTTTTAGTTTTATTTTTTCTTTTTGGCACTCACATACAGCCTCATTTTTTTTTTCCCCTGGAAGATAATTTGTTTTCTTCTGACTAAAGGAACACCGTGTTAAAGGATGTAGCAAATATTACAGACATTTCCATGGCATTCTCTAATGTGGATAGAAAATAATTAGAAATTTGAAGGTTTCACTTTCAAATGGTTTAAACACAATATCTCTATCATGAATGGGACTAATTTTCCTATTAACTGCAATGCTCAGAGACGGTGAATAAAGTAGGGAATGGCTTGGGTTTTAGTTAACTTAGGTTAAACCATGATTAAAACATTGGCAGGAGATCTGAAGGAGCAATACCTCAGGCTTAATTTGGGCCCCATTGAGCAGGAGGGGCACAACGTTCCCACCCCCAAACTCTTCTGGGGGGAGGGTGGCCTTCTGGCAGAACAGAAATGTAATGGAGAGCAGAGACATATCCCCCTGACTTAGAAGGAAAACTTTTCAAAACAGTGAAAAGACAACTTTTCCATTATATGATAAGGAGCATTTTCATGTTGTAAAGAACCTGAAAATCTTTATATCATTTAATCACTAAAAAAATTCAAATGCTGTACAAAATACCCCCACGACATTTATGATGACTTAGGAAAGCACTTAGAACATGGACGTGTATTTTGATGGCATTCTCAGAGAAATTGACTCACATATCTATGAAGAACACAGCGAAAGCCACATCTCCAACCAGAAAATCATATTGATATTTAAAAGACTGAAGAACATTTCTAAACATAAAAAGAGAAAACCGTTCAAAAACAACGCGTCAGATGTATGCAAGTTTTGGTAAAAATGGAGACTGAATTTAATATAATTCCCTTGGGAATTGAACAGATGTACACTAGGATTTTCTAAGGTTAGTGATGTTTGTAAACATCTGGCATTACTGAAAAGATAAAATATGAAAAAGTCTAGAACCTCCAGTTTCTGGTTCTTCACGTCAAGAGCTTGGAAGTCCCCACTCCGTTTTAATAACAAGTGAAAAGCTGGATAGACTGAAAAATCAACAACCCTTCTTGGATCCTTAAGAGAGGGGAGGATACAGGGCAAATCACTGCCCCCAAGATTGGAGAGGCAGGCAGGTGAATAGGAGTCATGCCTTCCCAGAGCAGGAACTCTTGAGTAGAAAATACCTCGGAATTGGTGCCAGGGAAGAAAAATCTGAACTGTCATCAGCAAATTGTTGGAGGCTTAGTGTAGATAAGTTGGAGAGTTAAAAATTCTAGGAAATTTGTGGGAATCACACCCAGGAGCTCAACCAGGTTCTGACAGTAAATACTGGAGAAAAATTATTTCCTGAGAATAGAGTTAGTCTTCCTAACAAGGCCTGCCTTCAGGGACAATGAATTAGCAGAGCTTAACCTTCTGGTGTGTTATCAGAGTCTAACTGACCTGGGGAAAGGCCAGACCACTCTAGCCATCATGTTCCACATATGGGGTGGAGGAAAACTCTGAGAAATTCTTGTGACGTTCATAGTCCAAGCAAAGAGTAAGCAAAGAGACATGAGTTTCAGTGCCACTTCTGCTACTAGAAGCTTGGGGAGTGTTGGTTGGGCATGTCACTTAACCTTTCTGAGTTACAGCTTCTTCATTTGTTAGGGGAGATATTTATATTTGATATCACTAAGATCTTGCTGGCTACGAAGTTTTATTTTTTATAATGTGAAATCTATCTGCTAAATGCATTCACTTATAAAGGAAACCCAAACTACTGTTATTCTCCACTGTGTACTGTGGGAAAAGTATCATTTCAAAGTTAAAATAACAGATGTCTTGCACCTTTTAAGCAATGTGATTAAATACACTGGTATAATGGGGATGAAGATTAATATGTGCTTCACAATTTGTTGAAATATAACAAAGCAAACTCAGTAAGCTTAGCTCAGTCTTTTCTGAAATCTCTTACTTTCTACTTTCATAGGAGCCTTACAGTAAGACAGGTATTTCCCTCTGGGTGGGAAGTCAGGAATTTGGGAGATAAATTAAATTATTGATGATGGTGTTAGGAATTCAATATGGCCATGCATCTAAGCCACCTCTTCTGATCCACTTTTTTATCAGTAATAGCTGTGATGCTCACACACACACCCATATGCATGTTGATTCTTGCATCCTTTTGACTGTTTCTACATTTGAGAAGAAAAACATGGCTATTGATCAGACACTTAAAATCAAAACAGATACTCTGTTGTTAATTCTCCTCTTTTTCTGTTCAACATTTCAAAAGTCATTAATAACACATTCTATGAATATCTTATACCAACTTTTACAGAAATTTATTTAAAAAATCCAAAAGAACAATCTGAAACTTTACATTTGCTAATTTTTTCACTAACATAAAAGATACTTGACTATAGTCAGTTCAGTTTCAATTTACTTTTGAATGTGAGCTAAAGGAGTATAAAATTTTTGTTCCTGTCACAGTTTTATGCATTGTTGACCATCACAACTAGTCACTGAAGTTATTTCAAGCTAAAGCCAGAGAGTAAGGGCTGGTTAGTGCAGTATTTTTGGTGATTTTTCTTTCTTGCATTCTCAGGAAAATGACTCTTTCCCTAATATATAATAAATAGGCTTGGAAAAATTTAAGATAGGATTAAAATTTTTAAAATCTGAATGTGTTTGGTTTGGTGGTCTTAGAGAATGGCTCTAATTTCCCATGAGTTTTATTACTGATATTTTCTAATAAACTCCAAACATAGATAAACATCTATATGAAACAGAAAGCATCAAAAAATATGCTTTATATGCTTGTAAGACTTCTCACATCGGTGTTAACATGTTTTTACAGGACCAGTTCCTGTGCAGCAAAAAATATAAAGTGATGGATTCCTTGTGTTCTGTCCTATTTTGCCAATAGATTCCAGTAACTGCCAAGACCACATTGGTGGGCTTATGAAGGGTGATATCCACACTCCCCACCCATGGTGAATCATTTCATGGTGAGCCTCATAAAGGGTGGAGAAAGTCTCAGTGTTCTGAGGCCTCTTGAAGAAAAACATACAGTGAAAGTGCAAGTCTCCTGTCCTAAAGACAATACAAAATTTGCAAAGATTCAGTGACACGTGGTTAATCCATCTTGAACTCATTATTAGAAACTTGAAAAAATTAGTATGGTTTCTGCTGCAGAGTGTTTTATTATGCTTAAATGTATGATTGTTTGTCTTTGTACACCCTTTTGATTTTGGTAATTTTTAGAAGTGGTCTAAAAGAGAAGACATGTATTCCATTTTATAGTAGGAATGTAAAATTCTTAAGAGCTCTATGCCCATAAACTTTACATGCACTGAAATCCTAGCTAAAAAAATAGCAGTTAGGGAAAACTGTCAAGTGCGCATATCTTTTCCTTATTTTGTTTCTTTATTCTCTTTCATTCTGTGCCCTCACTCTCATATATATATATATATATATATATATATATATATATATATATATATATACACACACATGTATATATACATATACATATATACACATATCTATGTATGTGTGCATATATATATATAAATATATAATTTCTGCTAAAAAATAGAAACAGTGTGATAAACTACAGTTTTCCTTAAATTGTTACCATTAAGCAAAATAACATGAAATATATTAATTCATTTTAATTTCAAGGTTTGCTCCTGAATGTCATGGAATGGAAGTGTTAATTACTTTGGAGGGTTAAGATACTTAGTAGAGCAGAGGCTTACGTTGATTAACTTATTGAGAACTGGAATAAAGTGATATTGCAGATACTAATATTACCACAGCATTGTGATATGAAAATAATATTCTCTCTGTGATTATATTATGGTATCATATTAAAAAGAAATGGGACTTACACTCTCAAGCAAGATGGAGTAACTTGAACCAGATTTACACTCCTGCATGAAAGTATCAGAACATAGATAAAATATGTGAAATGATGGTTTTCAAGGCACTGGACTAGACATAATATAATTCAAGACAGTAACTGTTTAGAGGAAAAAATGAGGAGAACACTATAATTGCCCCAGCATACTGCCTTGAGGGGGTTTCATGCTACAAGGTATTGAGAAGGAACATAGGCAGGTTTGGAGGACTCCCTGAGTTCAAGAGAGAGAAATAAGAGTACAGGGATCCCAAAGGGAATAGAGTTTGCAGGACCGAGTACTAGAGAGGAGATTGCTGGACAGAAAGGGAACTCTGAAGGTTTTACCCCAATTACTCATCTGAATATGGATCAGTGCATGTATGTGAGGAAACTCCCTGAGACCAAGGAAACAACTATAGGAGTTAATAGTGCTAGGTACTCACAAAGTACTCCCGAAAACCAGAACCACTAATTCATAAAGATACATGATCCCAATGTTCATAGCAATGTTATTTACAATTGCCAAGACATGGAAGCAACCTAAGTGTCCATTAACAGATGGATGGAGGCCATTAACAGATGAATGGATAAAGAAAATGTGATATATGTATATAAACACACACAATGGGATACTACTCAGCTGTAAAGAAGAATTAAATTTTGTCATTTGCAGCAACATGGATGGACTTGGAAGGCATTACGTTAAGTAAAATAAGTCAGATAAAGAAAGAAAAATACTGTATGATATCATGTTTATGTGACCTAAAAATATAACAAACTAGTGAATAAAACAGAAAAGAAACAGACTCACAGATATAGAGATCAAACTAGTGGCTACCAGCAGGGAAAGAAGCGGGGTGGGGGGGGCAATATGAATAGGGGAGAAAAGGGTCATTATGGGATTATATGAAATCGTGTGTGAAACTTTCAAAAGTTGTAAAGCACTATAGAATTTAAAGAATCTTTCATTCAATTAATTTCCTTTTTTTAAAAAAGGACAAGGAATAGTGCCTGTCCCTGCTAGATAGATTGGAGAAACTCATGCATCAGGGGTTACTTGGTAGAGGACTCAAAAGGCAGTTACCTCAGTAGTGGAAAGTGCTTATTCCTAGTCTAAGCACTTTTCTAGTTGTGCCTTAAAAAAAGTTTAAAAGCAAAACTTGAAAGGATTGAACTGTTTCCAAAAAACTTAATTGCATCTACAATAAAGCTGAGTTGATTTATCAGAATATAAAAATGCTCAGCATAAGGCAAAATGCACACTATCTGGAATTCTCTCAAAGATTATTTGTCATACAAAGAATAAGAAAATACAATGATGAGGAGGAAAGTAGAATTAAGACTTACCGGAACTGGCATAGATGATAGGATAGAATTAGCAGACAAAGACATTCAAATAATTATTTTAACTGTATTACATACGTACAAATATTTATGAAGAGACCTGGAAGATATTTTTAGAAACCCATATCAAACTTTTGGAAATTAAATGAAGACTAAATTGAAAATTGCATTGGATCTGATAATATCAAATTAGACCTTGTGGAAAAAAAATAGTGAACTTGAAGACACAGAAAATGTTCACAATAAAACAGAAAAAATAGAATAATCATTTAAATAAAATGTACAGGATATCAGTAAGCCTGTGGCAATTTCAGGCAGTGTAATATATATATAATTGGAGTAACTGAAGAAAGAGAGAAAGTAAGGGAGAGAGATATTTGAAGAAATAATGCACAAATATTTCTATATTTGATGAAAACTGTAAATCATCAGATCTAAAAATATTAATAAGTCAGCAGGAATAGAAAATGAAGAAGACTGTGCCAAGGAATACCATAATTAAATTTTCCAAAATTAATGATAAAGAGGAAATCTTGAAAACAGTTAGTTTGGGGAAAACCAAAAAACAAGAACATGTGGTATGTACATAGGAAGAAAGATAAGAACAACACCAGTGTTTCTCACTGGAAAGAGACAAATCAAAAAGAATGGATCAATATTTTAAAGTATTGAGAGAAAATCTCATCAATTTAGAATTCTATGCCTAGCAAAAACTATTTTTTTTCAAAAATAAAAGCAAAATAAGATCTTCATTTCTATAAAAGCTGAACAAGTTAATCACTCATGTACCTGCACTACAAAAATGTTGAGTCCCTTGAGACAGAAAGAATATAATACTAGTTACAAATCTGTATCTACACAAAGGAATGAAAAACAACTGAAATGGTACTACCTAGATAATTATATAAGAATTGTTTCTTATTAAATATCTTTGAAAGATAATTGAGTGTTTAAACAAAGAAAAATCAACATTGTGTAGAGTTTATGACATAAGTAAAAGTAAAATGTATAAGAAAAATATCACAAAGTTTAGCAGGAGAGAAATGGAAGTATACTGTTGTAAGGTTTGCACAATATATATAAAGTATTGTAATACTATTTGAAACAGATAGTTCTAAGTTAAAGACCTACACTATAAACCCTCAAGCAACCAATAAAAATAAAAAAACAAAAGAAAGATTTATAGCCAATAAGCCAACAAAATAGAATCATGAAAATATATAATTAATCTAAAAGAAAGTAGAAAAAAAGAGGAAAAAGGACAGACGGGCTAAGAGAAAATATAGGTCAAGACAAAAGATTTAATCATAAACATATCGATAATCACATTAAATCCAAATTATCTCAATAACTCAGTTAAAAGATAGAATTTGTCAGTTTGTATAAGAAAGCAAGATCCAGCTATATATTGCCTAAATGAAATATACATTAATTGTAAAGAAATGAATAGAATAAAAGTAAAAACGTGAAGAAATACACTGTACTAACACTAAATAAAGCTGTTAAAGCTTTATTAATGTCAGATAAATTAGATTTCAGAACAAATATTATTAGAGTTAAAAAAGAAATTTCATAATGAAAAGAAGCAAGTCATCAAGAAAACAATTCTAAATATTAACACATCTAAGAATAAAGCTTCAACACACATAAAAGTAAAATTGATAGAAATACAAAGAGAAATAGACAAATCTATATTTAATGTTAGGGGGTTCAGTACACTCTCTCAATATCTGATAGAACAATAAGTAGACAACCATCAAAAATATAGTAACTTGAACAACACTTTCAACCAATGTGACCTAATTGATATTTATAGAACACTTCACCTAGCAACAGTAGATCACCTGTTTTTTTTAAGTGGGCTCCTAACACTCACTGAAATAGCCTATATTATAGGCCATAAAACAAATTCAATAAATTTACAAGTATTCAAGGAATATAATATGGACACATAAAGTTGAAAGAAATCACATCATATTGTCTAAACACAATAAAATTATGATAGAAATTGACAGAAGAAAGATAATTGGAAAACCCTCAAATATTTAGAAACTGTAATTAATTTCCCACTTCTAAATAACCCATGAGTTAAATAATAAATCAAAAGAGAAATTGGGAAATATTTAGAATTGAATGAAAATGAAAACTCAGCAGATCAGAATTTGGGGAAAACCATTAAACTAATATTTAGAAAAAAATGTCCTAATATAAATATTTATATTATTATATAACATGTTAAACACATATTAGAAAAAAAAGGCTCAAATCAATGACTTCAGCATCCATCTTGAGAAACTGTAGAAAAAGGAAACTTTAAAGTAAGCAAAGAAAAATAATACAGGTCAGAGCAAAAATCAGTGAAATAGAAAACATAAAAGTAATAGAGAAAATTAATGACACCCAAAACTGTGTCTTTGTGAAGATGAAAATTCATAGCCAAATAGATCAGGAAAACATGAGAGAAGACACAAAATACAGTTATCAGAATTGAGAAAAGATAAATTTCTACAGATTCTAGAGATAACAGAAGTATAAAAAATTACTGCTACTAACAATTTTATGCCAATAAATTTGACGTTAGAAAAAATGGACAAATTTATTTAAAGACACAAATTACCAAAACTCATTCAAGATTAAATAGCTAAACTAAATAACCTATATCTATTTTAAAAATTGAATTTGTAGTTAAAACCATCTCACAAAGAAAGCTACATGTACAAATAGTTTCACTGGTGAATTCTACCGAATGTTTAAAAAAGAAATAAAAATAATTTAACCTACGCTTTTAAATTATCATATTAGCAAACTAAAAATGATAAAACCGTATAATTATCTTAATAAATTCTGGAGAAGCATTTTACAAAATACATGATTCCTGTTAAGAAATCTTTCGTGTGGTGTGATGAATTGGAGATTGGGATTGACATATGTATAAAATGGATAACTAATAAGAACCTGCTGTATAAAAAATAAATAAATTAAATTAAAAAAAAGAAATCTTAGCAAAGTAGTAATAAAAGGGAACTTTCTCAAGCTCATAACAGATGTATGCACAAAACCTGCAGCAAGCACCATGCTTAATGATTAAGCTAGGTGGTCTTACCACATCTATATAATATTATCATGGAGATTCTATCCAACACAAAAAGATTAAAAAGAAAATGAAAAGAATCTGTATGGGAATGAATAAATTAAACCACCTTTATTTTCAGAGGACAAGATTATCTATAAAAAAAGTAAAAGAAATCTATGAAAAGGCTGCTAACTAAATGATTTTAGAAAGATTTCAGAATACAAGATTAATATACAAATTCAAATGTTTTTCTATATATCAGTGACAATTTAAAAAGAAATTTACAAATACCATTAAATATAAGAAAAAATATAAAATAGTTAGGGAGAAATATAACAAAAATTTGAAAGATCTGTGCACAAAAATGCTTCAAAACATTGCTGAGATTTACCACAGAAGGTCTAAATGAATTGGAAGATACACCTGCTTTTCTTGTCTCAGAAGACTCAATGTTGTTAAGATGTCATTTCTTCTGAAAATCATCTATAGATGCAATTCATTCCCAATTAAAGTCTTAGAAGGAATTTTTGGACAAATTGATTCTTAAATGTATATGGAAATGTAAATGACCTATGATAAGCAAAACAACTTTGGAAAGAACAAAAATGGAGGACTAACATCACCTGATTTCAAGACAATATAAATCTACATTAATCAAGACAATTTATACTTAAAGACAGACATACAGATCAATTGATCAGTATAGAAAATTCAGAAACAAACCTACACAAATATGGACAAAGACACACATACATAGATAATTCAGTGGAAAAAGTTTTACTTTTTTCAACAAATATTACTGGAACAAATTGATATCAGTGTTGGTTTGCTATGGCTGCTAAAATAAAATTTCAGAAACTGAGTGGCTTAAACAACAGAAATTTATTTACTCACAATCTGGAGCATACATATCTGAGGTCAAGTTGTCAACAGGGTTGATTTCTTCTGAGACCTCTCTCCTTGGCTCGCAGATGACTATCTTCTTCTGTTGTCTTCACATGAACTTCCCTCTATGTTTCTTTGTCCTAATCTCCTCTTCTTAAAAGGACACTAGTCATAGTGAGTAGGGCACACACTTATGACCCTATTTCACCTTAAGTACCTCTTTAAAGACACTATCTTCAAGGACAGTCACTTTCTGAGATACTGCAGGTTAGGACTTCAACATATGGATTTTGGGAGAATACAATTCAGTCCCTAACAATATCCATATGTAAACAAATGAACTTCAATCCATACCTCAATTTATGTCTACAGAAAGATTTGCTGGTGAATGTTTATAGCAGCATTATTCATAACTGTCCCAAACTGGAAACAACACTCAAACATAAACCTGAACAAAGTATCCATTTCAGCTTTTTCTTTCTATTATTACACAGAAACTTGCATTGCACTCAGTCTATGCCAGTGGCCATACTAAATACATGTAAAATGCAAACTTACCTAAGCCTTAGAGCAGTCCTCTGAGGTTTTTTAACCATATGATTGAAAATCCTTTCTAATGATTGTTTCCACCAGCTACCACTATCACCTCATGGTATCAAATACCCATATCTTCCATACTTTATTTAAACCCAAATAATATAGCATATAATAGTACTAAATATTTTTATTCTCTTCTTAAATATCTCCTAAAATAATAATCTATTAGAATGTTAGAGAAATGAGTTTCTAATTGAATGCTATTTTAAAAAAGGCATTTACTGGGACTTCCCTGGTGGTCCAGTGGTTAAGACTCCCTGGTTCCAATGCAGGGATGCAGGGGGCACAGGTTTGATCCCTGATCAGGGAACTAAGATCCCAGATGCTGTGTGGTGCAGCCAAAATAAATAAATAAACAAATAAATAAAAAAATATATAAAGACATTTACTCACATGGACCGTTCAAAAGCATACATACTGATTATTTGCTGTTTTCAAACTCACAATTTTTCATCTAATTTCTATTTGATATTCTATTAGTCCTTCATTAACATTTCAATAAGCTGTATGGATTTCCTTTTTTTTAAATGACTAATTCTGTGATTTAGGGTTAAGTATCAATCCACATAGTTGTTTACTTAATTTTACATATCAATGTAAGAATTCAATTATATAATATCTGAACAATAAATGGGATAAAAATGACATCCACTAAATAATTGTCAAAATAATGTAATATTTTCCTGTTCTACTTTTTTTCTTTACATTTAATATCTCTGTGTCAAGTGAGATAGAAAATAATTAGTTTTCCTTTTTATGCTCCAACCAGTGTAGTTCTAAATCTTTGTGGATTCTAGGACTATCTGCCAATAGCTCTCAGTGAGGCTACTCACCCCAAGGCAGGCAGTATTGGTACAGTCAGGCAAGGTTCTTGAGAGTTAGGGCTTGAACTCTTACTCTCCTACAATTGACTGAGTTTAAACTACTTTTCCCTTCTGGCTCAATCTTGTCACCAGTCATATGAGGTTAATACCTCTTTCTTTGCTAGGTCTTTACCAGAATCCAATAAAATAATATATTCATTGATTTTAAAGTAATGAATGAAGCGAGTGTGAAGAAAGAGGACTACAGGGAGAATATGATGAGCAGGTCCTGTTTGAAGTTCTGATTCTAGCAGGGAATACAGGAAGACAGAGAAAAATGAATCACAATTAAATGTAGCTTAGACTGAATTCATACTCTAAGGAAACAGAGTGTTGTGTCAGAGACCAGCAGCAAAGACTAATTTACAAATGTAAAAGTTAGGGCACATTATAAACAACTGTATTTTAAAAGATATTAAACAATTGAGTAAAACAAGACAATGTTACTTTGCTCTTTTAGAATACCTATGCATTTCAGTAGTACCTTCATTCTAGATTTTTAATATTTTTGCTTGAGTTTTTCTTACTTGTGCCCTTTCTACTATCCTTTGCTACCTCTAAGATTTTGGAGAAATATGTAATTACTACCCTAAGACCTTGGTATTCAATAACTACTCTTTTTTGAAGAACTGAATGAAAGATTAAATAAAGGATTATTCATTTATTGCACAAGTTTGGAGAAGTTAGCATCAGTCAGGGATAGAGACTCTAAGGACTTATGGAGTTGTGAAAAGATTTTTGCTCAAGTCCAGTAAGAAGGAATTTTATGGGGTATCAGAACAGGTTTAGCAAGTACAGATGACTGAAACAGACGTGGGGCCAAAATTCATGAGCTTCCATTGTGCTCAGTAACTTAGATATGTGTCATCAAAAAGATGTAGCCTAAGGAAGAACTGGTGGGAGTTTCTAGGTCTTTTCTTTCCCTCCCTTCCTCTCTCTTTCCCTCTCTCCCTCCCTCCCTTCCTTCCTTCCTCCCTTTCTTCCTTCCTCTCTTCCTTCCATCTCCCCTTCCTCCCTCCCTCCCCTCCTTCTTTCCTCCCTCCCTTCCTTCCTTTCTTCCTTCTTTCCCTCCCTCCCACCCCTCCTCCCTCCTTCCCTCCCTCCCTCCCTCCCTTCCTTCCTTCCCCCCTCTTTCCTATTTTCCCTTTTGCATTGTGTTTGTGGTTTAAATTGCTATGAATTTTATTTGTCTTTTTTTTTCCCTGAATGAAATGTATACTATTTAAAGAAAAATAACACAATCTGCAGTATCTCAGAGAAACATAAGGGATTGTACTTCTTCCGAAACAGAATTTTGTTTTCTCATTCAACATTTAAGACATTCTTTGGATATGACAAGACATTTCTCAAAAATAGATATAAAAAAGGCCAACTCGTACATGAAAAGATTCTCAACATTACTACCTAATGAAAATTAAAATGACAATGAGATATCATCTAATTCTTGTTAGAATGACCATTATCAAAAGGACAAGAGATAACAAATGCTGGCGTGGATGTGGAGGAAAGAGAAGACTTAGGCACTGTTGGTGAGACTGTAAATTGGTACATCTGTTATGTAAAATAGTAGGGGGCGCCTCAAACAATTAAAAATAGAACTACCATATGATGCAGCAACTCCAATTCTTGGAATATTTGCAAAATAATTGAAAACACTAATTCAAAAAGATATCTGCACCCTGATGCTCATAGCAGCATTATTTACAATAGCCAAGACATGGAAACAATGTAAGTGTCTGTTGATGGATGAATGGGTAAAGAAGTTGTGATTATATACATAATGGAATATTATTCAGCCATAAAAATGAAGAAATCCTGTCATTTGCAACAACATTGTTGGAACTTGAAGGCATTATGTTAAGTGAAATAAGTCATACAAACACAAATACCATATGATCTCATTTATATCTGGAATCTAAATAAAAACTTAAACAAACAAAAAACCAAATTCACTGCAAAAGAAATTAGACTTGTGGTTACCAGAGGTGGTGAGTGATTGAAGGAGAATTAGAAGAAGGTGGTCAAAAGGTATGAAGTTCTAGTTATAAGATAAATAATTATCAAGGATGTAAGGTACAGCATCACGACTATAGCTAACAATGCTGCAGGATACACAGAAAAGTTAAGAGAGTAAATTCTAAAAATTCTCATCACAAGAACATTCTTCCTTTTTTCTTTCCTTCTCTATTCTTTTTATTGTATCTGTGTGAGAAGATGGATGTTAGCTGACCTACTGCAATCATTTCACAGTATATGCTAATCAAACTATCATGCAGTATGCCTTAAATGTGTACAGTCAATTATTTCCCAATAAAACCAGAAAAAAAATCTCTGATCCATCACTTGAAAATATCTGAGTTCCTCTAGTCACTGGTATATTTATTGCATCTTCGCTCTCTTTTGGGGGAACTATGCTAAAAAGAAGTGGATTTTATATTTATGTGTTCACTGATTTACTTTTTAAATAAACAGGAGTTAATTTCATATATATCAGGCTTTTTGCACAAGGCGCTGGGAAAAGAATTGTGAATTCAACAGCCTATGTTCCTAAGGAGTTTGGTGGTTAATAGTTTGGACAAATCCTTAGATAGGTACCTGTAACAAAGATCTGGAGTACCTGTTATGGAGTGCAGAAGAGGAATTGGTTAATTCTATATTGAAGTATGGGTTAGAAGAGTGTGTGTTGCTTAGAAAGGTTTGAGAAATATGTGGTTGAACTGAGTCCTGAAAATTGAGATAATTTTTACCACATGGATGAAGGTTTAAGGGGGGATCAACCAGTGAGGAAGAAAAGCCTTATAAAAAATAGAGGTATAATGGTTGCTGAGATGATTCAGGGACCAGAGTTCAGGGTATTAGATGGGACAGTGGTGCTTATTAAAGTCCCCCAAAGCAGGCAGAGAATAGATCTGAATGGCCCTGTATGTGACACTAAAGGATTTGAAATTTATGCTTGGATAGCTACTGGAGACTATAATGAAAATAAGAAGATGGGTTCTAGAATGAGCTCTGGGTGACTTGTGAAGATAAATATAGGGTATGGCCAGAAAGAATACAGAAAAACCTACATAATGACTATTTTATTAATCTAAGGAAAATTAAAATAGTAGCAATGAGAATGGAGAGTAGGGGTTGCATCTGAGGTATTTTAAGAATGTAGAATCAGTAGGTTGGATTGGTTGGGCAGTAGGGGATTGAGAAACTGTTGAGGAATAGAAGGGAGTCAAGGATGACTCCTAGATTCCTGATTTATGAAAAATAAGTGTAAATGAAATATATGATATGAAGATTCATTTGGTTTATGTTGTTTTATTGAATGATTTATTGAAGAATTCTTGCTTTTTCTTAACCCACTCTTTATACCAAGCTGTTCAATTCACTGATTGAAAATCTAAAGCAGGAGAAATATATAAAGGTTTCAAAAATAGTCACATTGAAACTGCAAGCAAATTGGTCTCTACATATAACAGTATCCTATTATGTTCATTATCTTCTCCTAAGCTGGAGTCATTCTTTATCTAAATTCCCAAATACTATTTTCTTCTGATTCACTTTATATAGTAGTACTATACATATTATAAACCTTAACTTTGTGATGAGTAGATAGAAATTACCCTCAAATATAAGTTGCATGAATTTGAGGACTATATTCCAGCATTAAGCACAGAACTTCACATAAAAACTCAATCTTGTTGATTGAATGAGTGAACAAATGAATGAACAAAAGGATTATACAATAACAAACTCATTGTTTCAAAGTGCCAATCAGTTGTTCAGTCTATTGGGAATTATTTAGAAGTGAAATTTCTTTACGATAATATAACAGCAGAAACATTCAGTTCAATTTAGTTTTCCAGCTACCAATTCCCTGCTCTCTAAATGCAATCTAAATCAGGTCTGTAACCTAGTATTCTTTATTCACCAAATAAAAATACTGTTTTTAGAAATTGTCTGGAGGTGACCCAATGGGTAAGCATTCAGAATTACTTTAGATAGGACCTCATTTTAAGAAATGTACATATTACAAGTAGATAGCACATTTCCTCCATTATTTTGTCCTGTCACCCCATGGGCTGATTCCTGGAGAGATCCCAAAGCAATTCCAAATTCTAACATGCAGAATTTTATGTGAAACTTACCTAGGACAAAGGCTGCTTGTATTTTTTCAATGATCACTTTCTTTCATGGCCTGGCACATAAGAGATGGAGACTTTTCTCTTTCTATTCCTGAATAACGGATTTAAAAAACATATTAGACATCTCCAACATAATATAAACCCAGGGAGTATGTGATGGACTATCTTCAAAATGCCCTGCCAATAAACACAAAGAATTAATCATCCCACACATTTATTAGCCTACCCCACTCCCATGAGATGCAGCAGTAGTAAACGTAATTCATCCAACGTTCTTTAATACTTGCCAGATAAGAAGGACTCCTCGCCCTCACTTCAGTGACAGGTTGATAGTTGCGTTTTGGAAACATTTGTCCAGATCCAAGAGCTTGGGTTCAGTGCAATATATTTACTTGGGAGGCTTTTGGCAGGAAGTGCTATACCCTTACCTGGCAGAAGAAGAGAGGGTGGGGGACTTTCTTTCATTTTAAGTTGTGCTTAATTCAGTCTAAAGGAAAATAACTACAGAGCATAAGTAAGAAGGATTATATACAGAACCTAAAGAGTGGGGTTAAAAATAGCTTCACCCCAGCATCTAAGGTGGAGTTTCATTATCCTGTATATCTGAAGGATATATTTCTCCAACTTTTCAGCTACTTCCTGGGGACTCTCCACTTATATTTGAACTTATTTGTAAGCCAGATACAAGATTATAAGTCCAGCTTTGGCTGCTCTTTTGATGCTGTGAAGCTTACCTACATATTTCAGGTCCATAGAGCTCTAATTATATAACTTATCTGTATCACATCAGAGGTGTTCTCTAGGAATGGAGGGAGAAGACCTACCCACATCCCTCCTGCACTGAGTTATATTTCTCTCTTAGGAGCCCCTGGACCTCCAATTTAGAGACATTTCCACACCTACGATTCATTTCTGACAAAAGTAGTCACAGACTGTTCTTTCTACTCCTTGCTGTGTATTGTCTTATTTGACCACATCTAATTGTACTATGCCCTTCTACTACTGTGGCCAGATTGGCAATGAGGCAGCCATTCACAGATTGACCAGTATATGCATAGCCTGGGGCAAGAAGCCAACCCAAAGGAGGACATCTATTAGTGGAGCAACTCAATTACCCTGCATGAAATACTAGATCTATAGAAAATCTGGACATTTAGGGTCAAGATATCTATACAGATAATGCTTTGATGCTCTTCTGCAAATGCTTAATAGAATAGATAGAAGCAAAATTTTTTAAATACCCAGGTATATTTTTTAAAAAGTTTAAACATCTATGAGCACCAGAATGCAAGATCACAGTGATGATAGAGTAATGGTAAAATGTGAAAAGTATAGCCATAAAAAGAACAACAACTAAAAACCCTTAAGTGTCTTTGGAGACCAGAAGTGGTAGAAAAAATGATTCAGAAAAGATTTGAATCTATAGGCTTATTGGGATCTGGGTGGGAAAGCAGGCAGATCCAGCTAAGTAATTACATTATCTTTCTGACTTGCCATCCTTTACTTTGGCTTCACATTCAGTTGTTACCAGGATGGCTGCAGTGGTTCCTGACATCACATCTCATATTTACTTGGACTACCTTTAGAGGAAGTAAAGGAGCATCTCTTTCTTAGGTCTCCTTCTTAGGGAAAGAATATCTTCCTTAGAGGCCTCCAAGAGGACTTCCCTATGTATCCTATTGGCTAGAGTTATGTCACATTACATTATTTACCAGATCACTGTCAAGGAAGTGGGAGTTATCATTGCTGGAATAGAACAATCATCTGGTGTGACATGGATGTTTAGGAGGAGTCCAACAAAAATATCCACCACAATTCATCCGTTTTACGCATTATGTCAAAAATGCTGATATAAAAATAAAACATACCCTTTCTCAAATAGAAAAAAACTCAAAGTATCATCTATGTTCAAATTTAGAATTTTGGGTGATGTGTAATCCCATAAAGCCCCTGTTTAATTTTTCATATTCTATATCAAAGGTTAGCAAAATATTGCCCTTGGGTCAAACCTGGCCTGCTGCCAGTTTTTGTGTGGCTCTTGGGCTACTTGTGTTTTAAAATAATTTTTAGTATTTAAGTTTGTATTGGATATATATATACTCTGTTTTTCCTCTTGGTCCAGAAGCCTAAACTATTTACTATGTAGTCTTTTCTGAAAATGTTTTCTACCCTCTGTTTAGACTTTGGACTAAAAGACAAGTTATCCAGCCCAACACAGCCAATATACAATAATAAATTATTTTAAAAATGTGGTTTTAAAAAGGGTTGAATTGTTGGTTCCCGAGGGTAAAAATCTTGCATGAATTTTCTCTTGTATCAGTCTCTGTGAGGCTGCCTGTTCTTTCCTTCCTTACATGGCCTTACAAGAAGTCCACATACATTCAGGTCACGAGAGCTCTCCTTCCCATTAAATCTAAAAATGTCTAACGTAATTTCCAAGAGCTCATTTTATTTGCTCCTTTAACAAACCTTGCTCTTCTGATGGTTTCTCTACCTTTCTGTGTCTGAGAGAAATAAAGAGAAAGAAGATGTGGTTGTTTTCCAGGTGTTGGCCCTTCATCCCTGAGACAATGTTAAGATTATAGGTAATTAGCCATAGAAAAGAAAGAACTAATGCCATTTGCAGCAACATGGATGGACATAGAGATTATCATACTAAGTGAAGTAAGCCAGGCAGAGAAAGACAAATATCATGTGGCATCACTTATATATGGAATCTAATAAAAAATGATACAAATGAACTTATTTACAAAACAGAAACAAACTCACAGATCTCAAAATCAAATTTATGCTTACCAAAGGAGAAAGGTTGGGAGAAGAGACAAATTGGGAGATTGGGATTAACATATACACACTACTATATATAAAATAGATAGCTAATAAGGACCTACTGTACAGTACAGGGAACTATACTGTAATAACTTACATGGGAAAAGAATATGAAAATAATAGATATACATGACATATATATGTGTATAACTGATTCACTTTGCTGTACACCTGAAAGTAACACAACACTGTAAGTCAGCTATACCCCAATAAAAATTTTAAAAAAAAAGGAAAAAAAGATCCCTAGGCGAAGGTAAAGCTTAATTAATGCCTATATAATGCCTGTTTGTTTACTCATGTCTGAATCTGTTTCCTGATGGGAAAAGTGGGAATTGCAATATTTACTGCTCGTTTATGTATTTTTGTTTTGTTTATTCTTTTAATGACTATAGTAGAAATGTATCGACTTTTCTTTAGTTATGTCCCTTGGGAAGTTTGGTATTCATTCACGTTGCTCAGTGATTTGTTGTAATGTAGTCTGATTCTAACAATTCACTAGTTTGGGAAGAAAACTTCCTTTCCCCTTCTGATTCCTGTATATCCTTATTTGGAAAGTGAGTTTGTATAAAACCTATCATTTTAAAGTTAAAAACAGCACTTTTCACAAAATTGCCTTACTCCCAAGTACTGCTAAAACAAGTTTAATCTTCCAGGGTTAAAAATCTCATTTTTTTGGTCACTTTTAAGTGCCTGAGGAGATATGAAGAGCTAGGTCATGAATACTTTTTTCAGTCATATCATTTTGGAATATGTTAAAAGGAAAGGCACATATAATACCTTTTCTGAGATGTTCTTTATTTTAAATCTTGAATAAATTTTTATTGATGTCTGCGGTATAGTTTTAAGGCAGCCCCATGAATAATTAGGTTATCTGCTTTAAGGCAGAGGATTTCTTATAGTCAGAAAACCAAACAAATTTGCTGTACTCATAAAAATATTAATAATGAGAGAAAAGATATTTTTGTAGGTTTAGTCTGATAAATACAAGAAATACTACCAAGTGTCATGAATTACTTTTAAAATATAATAATTGTAGAGATGGTCATTTACTGCTTTTCTAATAATTTCATCCAATTTATTTTCTATTTCATATCATTATAATGATCTCATTTTCAATTTTATAATACAGATTTTATTTTCATTGCCTGATTTTTACAATATACGTGAGGAGAAGCTATCATGGAATTAGAAAACTGGAGAGAAATGTGAATCCTAATCCAGGAAGTCTCCTATAAATTGAATATTATTGGATACTTTCAAATTAGTATAAGGTTGACACATTTTTATAATTTAAGGGAAGTATCTTTCTTATTTTATTTACTATTCTTATTTATTATGTAGCAACCATGATAATTTTTTCTTTTGAAAAAATAATACCGTGAATTATTTTGAAAACCTTCTCTTAGAGAACATTTTTGCTTTTCTGAAATTACTGCTACATAATCTTCTAAAAATTTTATTGTTAGATTTTATTGTTTTCAATCTACCTAGGATTTTTACACTGATTCTCTATGTGAGATTGGTCTTCTTTCTTTTGAAGAGCAGTTAAATCACTGTGGGTATTAAATTGGGGTTCCCAGAAGCTAACCATGAGATGCACATTTATATGCAAACACTCCCAGGAGGATCCAGTAGGGGGTCAGGGAAGAAGAAGAAATTAAGCAAAGGTAAATTTTCTTGTCAAAGTCCCAGCTTTAGTCCAATCCTACCAGGAACTCCCAGTGTAAATGACAGCAGTATTTGCCTTTGCTCAGGGGAAGGGAGCCTCCTTTTCTTCCAGGATCAATCAGTTATGGGTTCTGGGGTTGCCTAGAGGGGACTCAGCTCAGGGAAGGTAAAATTCCAGGCACTTCTGGCCCTAAGAGGTCCTTTACCCCAGGGAAAGTCTAAAGAATGTCACAGAAGCCAGCTGTTAGAGGCAAAGCATGTAAAGACTAACCTAAGTATCCTAGGGGAATGCCAACGGTCCAATTCAGGGATAAATCCTGAAAGAGAGGCTACATGTATTTTCAGACTGACCAGTCTAAAGCATGCTTCTTAAATTGCAAGAAATAACTTTGGTTCCCTGGCAAATAAATTAAATCACCAAATAGCTTGTGTCCACTTTCTGAAGTCAACCCCTAAGATTAAGTGTATTCTCTCTGCATTTAACAAAACTGTATTTCCCCCACCCACGGGTTTTATGTTCATAGAATTGTGTAAGAAAATTCCAAACATGAAAGAGATGCTAAAATAAGAGTACACAAAGCTATCCATTTCACATGTGAAAATGATGTTTTGAGAGGTAATTTTAAAATAATATGAATTAGCTCAGATTTTTTTATGTGTTCATTATTAGCTCAAATAATTTAGCACATTTGCAACATGGAATTTCTGTGATGTCTTACAGAAGGAATAAAACATTTCGGCACAGGCATTTTAAGGTCTCTAAAAGTAGTAGGAGGAAGACTTTTTTTCAAAAACTAGGCAAGTATGATCAAATGTCAATGTGTAATAAATAAACATAATTTCTATTTTACGATCTAATATTTTGTTCAGAGGTTTAGAGTTAAGCATGTGATTTTTAAAATGATGATACCAAGCTGCAGTTATAAAAAATGGCATATATTTAATTTTGTGTAATTATGCTAAGTGTATTTGTGTATATAAAAGACCTAGTGGAGTATTGGCCAGAGTTTCATCTCATGTCATTGGACTTTCCTTCTTTCTGTCTTCCTACATTAATTACATTAGCATTATTTATTAATGGCTATTTTGTTAGAAATGTCTATTAGCACTGTTCAATTAGGAAAGGTCCTTTCCCCTTTACTCTGTCTCAAATACCTTTTGGTATTTTATGTACAATAACATAAATTACCTAAAATCTTCTGATGAATAAAATAGTGTCATAAATTTGACAATAACTTGACCATGTTTAGCCAGAGGGCTATAATTCTTTTTATTTTTATTTTTTAATTCTTAAAGTGACTACATTGTTCAAAGAGGATGTATTCATTCGTTAATGAAACTTCTTCCCTTAAAACTTTGAGCTGATGTCCCCAAGTTGCTCCTGGCCACTGCTCTGATCTCCTCCCAGCATCTTCTGGAGGACCACCTCCCCCTGGGCCACTGACACATCAAGTTTCCTGTACAAACTTCCTATGCAAGGCCACGTCTTCTACCTGGCACCTGTTTTGCACACCTAAGTGGTGACATGAGGAGAAATCAAAGGTTTCTGATGCTGGTTCTACATTCCTCTCTCATCCTTCTTAACTCACTCAACTGTTCACATGCTTTTAGGATAACCTTGAGTGTTGCCTTTCCAACATTCAGGTAGAGTTAACTCTCCATGGATATATTTTGTGAAAAAAATAAATTAATTAACTGATGTATCCTCATAAGATCATGGGTTTCTTCTGTCCAAATATCAAGGACTCTCCCATGACACCCTGTAATCAGAGACATTCTTTAGGAGAAATGGGGGGACGTGTTACCTCATAGGTGTGTCAACATTCTCCTGACAGATACTTTCTAAATTACTTCTTCTAAACCAAGGAGCTTTTAATTTTGATCTCTATTACTGAATAAGAACCTACTCCTTAAGACTATCTTTTGTCTAGAATTTATTCCATAACATTCTTCAAAATTCTTGAATTGTGGGACACTGAGTTGGGGTCCCATAGAAACTTACCTCTTAGACACAGGCAAATGTAGTGGAATGGCCCATCTTGAAAAGCCAATGGCAGTAGCTGAGGTTACAAATGTCAAGTTCATTAAATGACCCTTTATATTTTTGCCTGTTGGGAGGCTGTTATACAGAAGTAGGAGGAGTGTGGGAGACAAAACAAAATTCAGATTGAAAGTAGCTGATTTTCTGTTTGTCACTTAAAGAGAAAACAACACTTTTTTGTCAGTTGTTAACTACCCAGGGCACTATTAATTTAAAATATATGTGTGTGTGTGTGTGTGTGTGTGTGTAAGCTTCATTATGTGTTAGCCATGCTAAAGACAGTT
The DNA here is from genome assembly GCF_949752795.1 of Hyperoodon ampullatus. Taxonomy (NCBI): domain Eukaryota; kingdom Metazoa; phylum Chordata; class Mammalia; order Artiodactyla; family Ziphiidae; genus Hyperoodon; species Hyperoodon ampullatus. Next base: position 128,831,358 of record NC_136918.1, read on the forward strand.
GCTTTAGCTTAGCTGCATTCTTTAGTTGAATTCAATTATAGATTTTGTGGATGATTTAAAGTGAGTTCTAGAACAGCCCCAGGATAGTCCCAAACACACACTCAGGAGTTCCATTAAAGCAGCTGATTAGATGAGGCTTTGTAAAGCTTTCTGTGTGGTTTTTAAAGCTCCATGGATTATCATCTTTATTTTAAATTATTGTGCCAAGGCCCTTGGTTCAGCTGTCCTTTATTCTGTCTAAAGGCATGTATGATATAAATTTCTCTCACATGTAACTATATGTGTTTGGGGAATAGTGTTTAAAAAAGTAAGGTGCATTAGTAAAATAGATTTTATTTTTTGACTATATGCAGTTCTTTGTTCCTATGAGCAATTCACAGCTGCACTTTGCTATAGACTTGACTTAAGCAACTTTACATCTGAAGAATCACAATACACTTCTATATGAATATGTGATCAGATTTTTTAAAATGCCAACAACAAACTGTCACAACAAAGACAGGCCTAAAGAGACATGACAACTAAAATTAATGTGATTTCCTGGATAGAATTCAAGAACAGAAAAAAAGACACTAGGTAAAAACTAAGGAAATCTGAATAAAGCATGATTTTATTATAATAAATTTTTATTATAATTAAATGTTAATAATAATGTATCAATACTTGTTGATTAATTGTCACAAATGTGCCGCACTAATGTAAGATATTAATAATGAGGGAAGCTGGTTGTGAGGTATATAGGAATTCTCTGTATTATCTTTGTAATTTTTTGGTAAATTTAAAACTATTTGAAAATAAAGAGTTATTAAAAAATGCCTCATAACCAAAGTCACCTTGAGGTATATAAGTGGCAAATGCCATTTTTGGTATATAGATTGCAAAAATATCCCGAATTCTTGACCCCATCTCTTTCTGTGTACTTTGCAATGTATCTTTATAGGTCTTCTCATCATGAAGAATATTTTTCTCCAATTCTTGTAGCTGCATTGACCTTGTGACTTGTTTTAGACAATAGAATATGACAGAAGCAATGGAGTGCCTGTTTCTAGTCTAGGTCTACAGAGTCCTGTGCACTTCCATTCTTTCTCTCGTAGACCCTTGTCTTCAGTGTGGTGGAGGATGAGAGCATGTGTAGCAGAGCTGGGTCAGCTCAGTTGTGCAGCCAAAGCCCCAGGCATGTGAGAGCCCAGCCAAGATCAGCCAAGCCACCTGGCTGACTTGCAGCTCAGTGCAGGTGACTGAGTGACTACTGAGGGGAGGTGATGCCAGAACGCCCACCTGATTCAGAGTCTCATAAACAACCATAGGTATGTTTTAAACAACTGAATTTGATGGTATTTTTTAATGCAACATTACTTACACACCATTGATTCTGTACAAATAGTGAATTAAGTTAATTACACATTTACCTTGTACATAGTAAAAAGCCTGAGGTCAAACAAAATTGCTTCATATTGTTAATATGGTGATCTTGAAATAAACAATCATTTTCCTATTATATCCTATTCTAGGTTTCTCTAATCAGTTTTTCATTAAAAGAAATTATGTCATAGATTAAGTTTATTATAAAATGCTTTTCTGCTTTTAAGTTTTCTCTCTTATGATTAAAGTTTATGCCAATGTTGTTGATTTTCATTTTTTGCTACAAGAAAGGATATCAGAAACCCTATTGCCATTAATGATCATCTCCTTTGAGCCTCCTTTTTGAACACCATTCTCCACTGTTAATAGGAACAGTTTGTTTTTTTTTTTTTTTTTTTTTTTTTTTTTTTTTGTGGTACACGGGCTTCTCACTGTTGTGGCCTTTCTTGATTTGGAGCACAGGCTCTGGATGCACAGGCTCAGTGGCCATGGATCATGGGCCCAGCCACTCCACGGCATGTGGGATCTTCCTGGACTGGGACACAAACCCACGTCCCCTGCATTGGTAGGCAGACTCTCAACCACTGCGCCACCAGGGAAGCCCAGGAACAGTTCTTTTCTGAAGTGCTTACCAATGATCTGAACCTTCCTTATCAAAAGTTCCACTGAAAATTGTAGCTGTGAAAATAGTACAGTTAGACGATCAAGGTCCAAGTCCTGTCTGGCTCAGAACTGACAGTATATGCTTTTGGTTCATTATTATATTATTTCCATGAGACTTTATGGTCCTCAGCTCTACAATGAGGACTATAGTAGCTACTACCTCATAAATATTACATGGAGATTAAGTGACATGACATTTAGGGCTTAGCAAGTTGTATGGATCATGGCAATCACTCAATAAAGATTGTTACTATTTCTTCTATGTGCCAGAATTTAGAAAATTCTTGTTGTGATCTCTGCTAATATTTTACTTTAGCACGTTTTTGCTATGGAATTTACCAAAACTGCAGGCATACTCATTTTGGGGGGGGGGCATACCCTTTCATTTAGAAAATTAAATTGTTTCTAACTCTTATAAAATCAGTTAAAGTATTGATAAGTAGGGTGCACAAATAATAAAAGAAAAAGAGAGAAAGAAACAAAGTGTTAAGAGAAAAAAAGTATCAAAGTTGGAAGATTTTTTTTAACTTTTTAATTGAAGTATGGTTGACTTACAGTATTGTGTTAGTTTCTGGTGTACAGCAAAGAGATTCATATTTTTTTCCATTATGGCTTATTATAGGATATTGAATATAGTTTCCCTGTGCTATACAGTAGGACATTGTTGTTTATCTATTTTATATGTAGTAGTCTGTACCTGCTAATCCCAAACTCTTAATTTATCCCTCCCCCACCCCTTTCCCCTTTGATACCCATACATTTGTTTTCTATGTCTCTGAGTCTGTTTCTGTTTTGTAAATAAGTTCATTTGTATCATATTTTAGATTCCACATATAAGTGATATCATATGTCTTTGTCTTTCTCTTTCTGACTTACTTCACTTATTATGATAATCTCTAGGTCCTTCCATGTTGCTGCAAATGGCATTATTTCATTTTTTATGACTGAGTAATATTCCATTGTATATATGTACGACATCTTCTTTATCCATTCATCTGTCAGTAGACATTTAGGTTGCTTCCATGTCTTGGCTATTGTAAACAGTGCTGCTATGAACATTGTAATACATGTATCAAAGATGGAAGTTTATATAGTGGTCACCACTTATACTAATGAGAGGTCACTAAATGCTTTATCTATATCACCCTGTATAATCTTCTCAACACCTCTGCAAGATAGGTATGATTAATACTTTTTTTAGAGTTGAGAAAAATTTGACTAAGAAAGTTGTAATAACTTGACTAAGAACCAATGATAATGGTTGATGGAGCCAAAATGCAAACCCAACTGTGCCCAGCAGTGAGCCAAGTGCTCTCCTAGCACCTTGACTCACTAAATGTATTCAACCTAGAGTCTTTCATACACAATTACTGTATTCAGTGTAGAAGTATACCTTCAATGCTGCCAAGGATAGTGTTACTCTGCCAGTGAAAACAGGTCTTTCTCCCCATACCTACCTTCAAATAGCATACTCATTACACTCAGATATATCATGATAGCCCATAACTGGAGTGATTTTCTCATCTTCAAATGTGTTTGTTGAACAGATCAAACAGACGTTTAAGATGCTAATATCTGTCCCTCAAATACTCAGCTGTTCACTGAATCCTAACCTTGCAGTTATTCCTGTATTATATTGTATAAAGCAGCTTTGCTTTTTCACTTTCCTTTTTGCTCCTGGATTTTTTAAACAAAAGTTAAGGAAAATGTATTAAGAATATTTTAATAATTTTGGGAGGAGGGAAAGGAATAGGATTATTAAAACATCTGTAACTTTGACTTCACTCTTTAAAATGTGTAGTTTAAAAAACAAGCTAAGGATTTTTGTAACAAAATGCCCTGACGTGCACATGCTGTGTGTTACTATTGATAAGTATATCACTGATGAAATATATCATATTATGTCTGGAACTTTCTGATTCTCCACCTCTTTCTCCCTGAGGAAGAGAGAGGAGATCTCCTTTTGAAACCATTTTGGATGCGAATGTAGATATTGAAGAGCAGTAGATCTGTTTCATGCATCAGGGAAATTTTATCAGCCCTATAAATAAGATCACCACCAGTTCCATTAAATCCTGAACTATGAATGGGCCTCTTTATGTCAAGTATGAAGAAAACAGCATTTCCTTGGGTGTGGTAGGGAGGGTTGGTAGAGTCTTGGAGCAGAAACTGCTAGCTGATTTCCTATCTGTGACATTGGCTTTAATTTTTTTTTTTTTTTATTTTGGTTTGGACCAAAACTTAGAAGTTAGAATCTATTTTCTTCCTTGAAATTCTCTTTACAACAGGATAGAATTAGTACTTTATGTGGAAAAGGAGTATGTGTATGCATGTGTGTGTATGTATATAAATATATGTGCTTTATTGTAAAGTTATTTTATGGCTAAAGAGGCTTAAATGACTTAATAAGGTTGGAGACTATTACAAAATAGAAATCTTAGTGGATACTTTATTCTTGAACTACTTCTAAATGATTTTTGCCTGAATGTTTTAGAAAATCCCTGGAAAATAATCTCTGAAATAGGGCAAAACAGGTAGAATGAGTTTGTAAATATTTGTTTATCTATGTTTTAATGGATCTATATGGTAAAAAAATCATAATTTAAAATAATTTGCAGTGAATCAAGATTCATGTTTCATTAATTAGAATAGTAAAATTTTCATCATAATCCATAAATGAGTGAATAGTATCAAAGTTAAAATATAAACTTGGAAATTATTATTAGGATTTGGATAACATTTCCTGCATTGCTGACATAATTAGCATATTTGTGTAAGAACGTTCAGAACGGATCAGATCCACCAAAGATAAGTCATATTTAGTTACTCCTCATGTATCAACAAAAAACAGATATCGCTTCTATCTATTGTCTGTTATCACCAGATTCATGCTTTAATAATGAGAAACATTGACTCCAGGGTTCCAAGTTCCCAAAAATGCTTTGGAAAGAGGCTGCTTCTTTAGTTTATTGTTACTTCAGGCCACTGGAGCCTACTATATCCCTCTTGTAAGCACTAAGGTTGCTAGACAGAGCTATGGATTCCATAGAAGTCATACAATGACTGTTATCTGCCTAAATGCTTTTTACATGGAGAGAAGACAGAATTTTTTCCCCATAAAATATGTTCAGTTTACACTTACCCTACACTATTACTCATTTGATTAACAATATAATATTATTTTACATAGAAAACATACTTGGCATCATTTGTTGGAAGAATTTTCACATCCTCTGCTTTTCCAGATTTTGAGAACATTTGGATCTGCATGGGATCAAAGAAAAGCTCTCTTTTAATGCCATTTAAGCTTTGAGAGAATATTTCATGGTGATTCAAATTATATAATGTTTAAACTGTTGTGTTAAATTTTAATTCCATAGTTATATAAAGATATCCAAACATTGTTTTAATTGAATATATTTGGCCTATCCTTTCTTACGTAATTGTTAATGCTTTAATTACAAATAACAAGTCTGTAAATGATAATGCCACTAAACATCTAGTGATTAAACATGACTAACAGTTGAAATAATTATGAGTGTTTGGAAGACAATGGGGAGAAAAATGAAGCCACATGCCCAAAATAAATATATCAATTTTTCACTGTGAAAATGGGTTTGTACTAGATTTGCTAGTCCAAAAGGAAAAGGCAGATCTGTTTCTTTTATTGAACCTGAGCTACATTTAAGTCAATTATTAGTCAAGGACCACGTCCCCAGATACAAGTACCTAGAGGGTATGAAGCGATCAGGAGAAATATCAGGATTTATAGAATGTGTCCAAATTCCATGGAACGTCACTCCCTTGAATAATTCTGGGAGGTCATACATATAATTCCCTTCACATATGGTGCAGGTTTTTCTGTGTTGAATTTTTAGTGCACAGATACAAGTGGAGTTAGCTTGCATTAACATGGCTCCTTAAAGATTATTACTCAATGTTACCCTATGATAAAAACTAAATCTCCCATTTTACTGAGCATATGGGCATTATTCTATGGAAAGCAGCTGTGGTTAATTCAGTCATATCTAAGAGTAACTCCCACCTGTCAAATGTATTTGGATCCAGCTATTCCTCCATAATTAGAACATTCTATTGGTTGATTTTTTTTCTTTTTTTGCTATTTAAAGCAAGCCATAGCTCTTCCTTTATGAAACCTATTATTAAAATTAGTTGTAAAGTGTTATTATTATTATAATTTTGTATCTACCAGGTGATTTTTTCAAGAAAAATAATTACTATCTATTTTATAGAGATATGAATATCTCTATATGAATGTATGGGTGTGCATGCATGTATGTTCATATTTTAAAATTAGCATGCAAATGAATTATATAAAAATTACTAAAGCCCATTTGTTACCATTATTATGATACATTCAAAAGCAAGAAACACCAGAAACATACATTTAGAGCATAGGCAAGAAAAAGAAAGAAATCTAAATCAGAAAGGAAGAATTAAATGATCTCTTTTGCAGATGACATGACAGTATATATAGAAAATCCTAAAGACACACACTCACATACGTAAAACCTGTTATAACTCATAAATTTGTTCAGAAAATTACAGGATACAAAATTAATGTAAAAATAGTTGCATTTCTATACAGTAACAATTAATAATCCAAAATAAAAATTAATAATTCCATTTACATAGCTTGGAAAAGAATACAATATTTAGAGATAAACTTAACCAAAGAGGTAAAAGACTTGTACACTGGAAACTACAAAACATTGATGAAAGAAATTAAAGAAGACAAAAATACATGAAAAGACACCTTGGGTTCATAAATTGGAAGACTTAATATAGTTGAAATCTCCATACTAACCCAAGCTATGTACAGATTCCATGCTATGCCTATTGAAATCCCAATGGCATTTTTTTACAGAAATAGAAAAAAAAATTTAATTTATATGAAACCACAAAGGACACAGCATAGCCAAAATTATCTTGAGAAATAAGAATAAAGCCAAAGATGTTACACTTCCTGATTTCAAGATATTTTACAAAGCCACAGTAATTAATACAGTATGATACTGGCATAGAACAGATATATAGTCCAACGGAACAGAATGGAGAGCCCACACAGAGATGGGCAACTTACTTTGATAAAGGCATCAACAATGCACAATAGGGAAAAGATAATATCTTCAAGAAATGACCTTGGAAAAACTGGCTATTCACATGCAAAAAATGAAATGAAATTGGACCCCTACCACACACTGTACACAAAAATCCACTCCAACCATTTCTACATGATGGTGAGCAATCAAACCACAGTATATCTCTTCTAGCCATCATTTTAGAAAGTTTAAACTTTCTAAACTATAAAGGAACCAAAAAAGAAAAAAGCCAGGAAAGGACATTCAGACTTTCTTTAAGTATTCATTCATGGAGAAGCTAAGGAAGGGCGCCTCCCTGGGTAGACCCTGATCAATTACAGGCTCACAGTAGGACATGCAGCCATCAGGGACTGGCTGAGAAACAAGTGAAGTCTTAACACTGGAAAGGAAACAAAGGTCCTTACTTATAAGGAAACAAAGAGAGATAAGTGATCTGAGGCCTAAAGTTCAAAGCAATATCTTTGGACTCTTCCCTAAGGAAAATTAGGCAATCTCTGAATAAAATGACTCACTTATTTCCTTCTATTTAGTGATTGCCAAGCTTCAATGTGTTTAAATATCATTTGAAGTAGCTTATTAAAATGCAGATGCTCATATTAATTAAGTCCTGCAGAGCTCTCATACTTGCACCTTAACTGACTCTAAGTGTGGATGAACCACAACTTGAGAAGTGATGCTGTCTCTCTCTACCGTCCCTCCTTTTAAGGATATAATTTCATGTATATACCATAGGGAAAACTGTAGCCATCACAGTTAAATTGCCTAAACTTCTCACTCTATAAAAGTGTCTGCATATGCAGCCATCCATTCTTCCTGATTTTTGGTCTTAAAGGGAGCATTGTACCCTTTGGTTATCTAAGGCTGATCCCCTCAACTTTCTCCCATGCCCTCTCATTTTCATGGGATCATTATGTCATGTTTTATGTCTGCTCCATTTCTCTCTAGCACCTACTGGTTTTCCAGTCTTTAAGCATCCAACATCCTCCATTTTAACATTTCATCCCTTGCTTCTCCTTCTATCCTTTTGTCAACAAAAAAAATGAATCAGTCAATCTAAAAAAGAAATGGAAAATTTTATTCGAGCCAATTGAGAAATATAACCTGGGAACCGTCTCTCAGAAAGTTCTGAGAACTGTTCCACCCATTAGAGGTCAAAGCACAGTTATAAAATTTTTTGAGACAGAGGGCTGTACATTAAATGATGAATTATTGGCAGTTTATACAATCTAGTGAGTAGTGGGGCATGGGTAATCGTGGACCCTTGCAAGATCAAGAAAGAATGTTATCTTTTAAGGAGTTGTCTTGTTGGTGCTAGGAGAATGTTGCTCTTTATGGTTGACCAGGTATTTCTGCCAATGGGGAAGATAGGGAGGTTTGGTGCATGCATAATGCAGATATTCAATGGGGGATACAGTGGTGAGAGAGAAGTCTAAAGGGCAGAGAAAATTTTTTTCATGTTCAATTTTTTTTCATGTTTTCTCTTGTCATGAAATATGAATTTTATTTCACACTTTGACTACCTCTTCCCCTACCTTTCTTTTTATTTGTCCCTTTAAAGAACGTTTATTTATGCTCATTGCATCTACTTCTTTGCCATTACGGATTCCTCATCCTTCTCTATCTGGCTTATGCCAATATATCTCCTCTGAAACTCCTGTCACTAACAGGACCTGTTAGTTCCATGTGAACACTCCTTTGGAAATATTTTGGGTCCAGCTTATTGGATCTCTTATTTATATCTTCCTTTTTCTTGTAATACATGCCTTCCTTGGTATGTTTTTTATTTATTTTTTATTTTTGCAGTACGTACATGGGCCTCTCACTGTTGTGGCCTCTCCCGTTGCGGAGCACAGGCTCCGGACGTGCAGGCTCAGTGGCCATGGCTCATGGGCCCAGCTGCTCCACGGCATGTGGGATCTTCCCGGACCGGGGCACGAACCAGTGTCCCCTGCATCAGCAGGTGGACTCTCAACCACTGCACCACGAGGGAAGCCCCTTCCTTGGTATTTTTTAGAAATGGTTTTGCCCCTGTCTCTTTCAGAGGAAGAATCATTTTTTCTGAGTCTCTTAGTCTCTAAACTGCTTCCCTGTCACACAATTATTCAATGTTCAATATCTTCTTAAGTTTTTTCTTGTTCTAATTTAAACCCTGTTTCTATGTGGTTTCATCCTTTTACATGCATATAACTATCACGTACATTCTAACAAGTCCCAAATGTACATCTATCAGCCTAACCTCTTTTCTTAGCTTAAGGACTATTTTATTAGCTCCAGGCCTATATAAATATCTCACAGACACTTGAAACTTAATATGTGCAAAACTAGACTCATAATCTCTTCCCTGCTTCATAACTGTTAGTATTTTATACTTTGTTTCTCATTATATGGCCAGCAGGTACCAATTGTTCAAGCCAGATTTCTGGGAGTCATTCTTTACTTCTCTATTCATATCATGCTCCATAAAAAATTGACAAATACTGCTAACCTACAGTATAAATATCTTTGCAATTCACCCATTTGTCTCTATCCTCATTCACACCATCCTCAGTCTAGACCAACTTCATTCATTTCTAGGACAATTGCAATAATATTTTCATAAGTATCTACCTTATAGAAATTCTTGTCACATTTCAACTTATTCTCTATACTTTTGGCAATGATCTAACAAACATGAAATTAGCTTGTATCACCCTCTTGCTTTAAAAAGAAGTCATGGGGCTTCCCTGGTGGCGTAGTTGTTGAGGGTCTGCCTTCCGATGCAGAGGCCACAACAGTGAGAGGCCTGCAAACCACAAAAAAATTAAAATAAAAAAAAAAATAAAAGAAGTCATGAACCCAAGTGTGGCATGACCCAGACTGACACAGGAATGTGTTGCAGACTAGAGAACACATGTTACCCTCTCTAAAGGGGGAAGCCACCATCAGCTTTGGCTGATCATTCCACAACAGAATACAGGGTTGGCATTTCTTGACCATCCAATTTTTTTTTTTCAGGAAAGCTATACTTATTTACCTTTATCTATAAATAATACATATTCAGTCATTTGTTTAACATGTACATTCCTCGATGGACTCTAAGCATCACGAAGGCTGGGGCCTTAGTTAACTTCTTTATTGCCTGACACCTAGCAGGTGCTCAGAAAATGTTTTTGAATAAATGAATGCATGAATGAAAACAGAAGAAGAGCAAAGGAGAAAGTGAACCATTCTTCCTACCAAGGGAAGGGGAAAAGAGGGAGTGAGGGAGAGAAAGAGAAATCAGAATATTAAACATAGCTAGATCTTTAAGAATGAATAGGACTATCACAGTCAGCAAGTATATTTCAGGCTTAAAAGCAGCATGTGCAAATGTATACTTGTGTGAAATCATGTGACTCATTAAGAGAACTCTAGGTCTCTTAGCATTGCTACAGTGTGGTCCACAGGGATAACTGTAGATTATGAATTCTCCAGAATAATTCGATCATGGGGCATGCTATGTCCCAGCATGTGTACATTACTTGACATAAGTTAGAGATCCAAAGATCTGTGTTTCAGAAAACTAATTAGAGCAACACTGTGACAGATGAATTCTAGGGAAAAGAAGATAGGAGAAGGAATGATAGTTAAGTAGTTATTACAATAACTCAGGTGCAAGATGCTTAAGTTATAAATTGAATAAACAGCACAGGGTAGGTGGAAGAGGATTTAAAAGATAACTAGATCATTAGGAGTAGAATCAACAATTCTACATCCTATCCCCTTAGCACAACAACCATAATAGGTATTTGTCCTTCCTAAATAAATACTGCATTTTATTGCCTCTGTGTATTTTCCCAAATTACTCTCCATGCCTGGACCGCATTTATTTTTATTTATTACCCAAGGAAGGTAATGCATACAACTTGTTATTTGTCCTTTAAAAACTTGCTCCCCAAATTGTTGCCTCAGAACCAACAGCAGTGGCTTCACCTGGGAGCTTGCTGGAAATGCAGAATCTTAGGTCCCATCAAGACCAAGTGAACTAGAATCTGCACATTAACAAGATCCTCAGGGGACTCATAAACACACTAGCATTTGACAAGTGCTATTTAAATCCCAGCTCAAACCTCACTTCATCCAAGAAACCTTTCTGGGCTTTTCCAGTCTCTCCAGTCCAGCAAAATAAATAAAGCTTACTTCTACTATATTTACAAGTTTCCATGTGTCAGTTTACTTGTATCATAGTTATTTATACACACGTATTTTTCCCCTCCCTAAATTGTCAGGGACATGTCATCTTAGGATCATCCTGCCGATGGCTCCTGTGCAGGACTTAGCTCACTATAGGTTTTTCCCGAGAAGCAGTGAAAGCAAATTATTTTGCTTCCATTGGCAGCCAAGTTGTATCTCCATGTCTTATGATGATGCATCTTGTTGATTTCAGAACTCTCTTTGTCCATCTTGTAATAATGATCACTTTGCTCCAGTAAAGCATCATCCATAATTAATTCGTGTTAAATTCTTCCATTTATATTTGGTAGCCTTAAAGGTGCAACATCTATTCATTTACAAACCAAAGAATCCAGATGTGCAGATGATGGTTTTCTTATCATTAGCCTTCTTAATGTAACATTTTTTTCTGAATTTTGGTAATATCAACTTGAAAGTGATTTCCTTCAGAGCTCATCATGAATAGATTTTTCCATCAAAGAATCGCTGAATTTCCTGTGATCTGTGTTATGATATAGCTGTTATGTATTTATAAAACACTGCCCTTATTAACTTTTGCCTATTCGTTTTATGCTTAGAATTTTAGGAAAAAAGAAAATTCTACACTAGACCATGTGTAAGCTTACAAAAATTTTCCTTTCTGGATGGTGAATTGAGATAAGGTTCTTTAAAAATGGGTCACTCAAAACATCATTTTCCCTTAAGCAGCAGAGTGTACTTGAATGGTTTGGACTAAGTGTTTTAGATAAAGGAAGCACTCTTTGAAAAATAACATGCAGTTCACAGCTGGAAAAGAAGTAGTGAAGCGTTAAACTGTCCATTATGCTTAAAGAATAACTTGGCTAAAATCCTTCCTTGCCATTAAAAGCACTGAGTGTACTTTTGGACTTTATGTAACTGTACTTAGCGTGTCTTTTAAAGCCATTTATCAACATTTTTTATTTATCATTTAGACTAAATAATTAATTCATATCAATTTGGAACTCCTCCCTTTTAAAAAAAGTACAAGTTACTTTTAGTTTCCATGAGAAGTGCTATAAGTGATCTTTCAGAACTTAAAAATAATGAGACTCTCTGGAAGGAACCAATAGGCATTTTACAGGTTAGCAAGCAGCATTTTCAGTTTAAAATTATTCCACTGGCTTTGTTGTGAGGTTTCTCTAAAAAATAAAGAAAGTACTGTAGGTGACATTTGAAGTTGAGGAAGGAGTTAGGCAGAGACAAGGAGGAGACACCATTATTGTGTGCTTGTGTGCCAGGTGCTCATAAAGTAATTCACTTCCCCTTATTTCTGATCTGAGGACTCAAAAGCAAAGATCCATGCATTTAGTTGACTAAATGTCACAGTCAGTTTAGAAAACATTCAGACTTTCTTTCTTTTCATTTTTTTTTTTTTGCTTTAAATAGAGGAAAGGATATTAGCATTTCTTAAATGTCTTTGGTGTGTCAGAAATTTTGAAAAGTAATGTAATAACTTTGATATGTGACTATCACAATAATTGGGCTCTGGTGAGTTGAAGAAACTTAGACTCAGAAGGAAGATTAATCTGTTCTAAATTACAATGGTAGTTTCAGAGTAGGATTTAAACTCAAGCTAGCCTATAGATTAAAGATTCACCATTGTCAACAGTATCCATCATTTCTGTTGATCAATCACCTGTCTTAGCATTGCTCTTTGAAGAGAATGTGCATTTTCCCCTATGTCTCCTATTTTCTCTTTATCATCTCCATTCCCCATCCTTCCCCTTCACCTTTTTTCTTTTTCTTGCTTTAGGTTCCCTGAATTTCTGGAATTTGGAATTTAGGAAACTATTAGCTATGCTTCTGCCACATCCCCTGTCACCCCAATTGTATGTGTATTAAAAATCTTGGACTTATTTTATGTTCTGTTTTCTTTCATTTCTCCCTAGTTTATTTTCTGCCTGTGATTCTGTTTAACTGTTTTATACTGACATGCATTTTAGTTCAAAACTCCTGCATCCTGCTGTATCCAGTCTTTTATTAAAACTATTCATTGAGGGCTTCCCTGGTGGCACAGTGGTTGAGAGTCCGCCTGCCGATGCAGGGGACACGGGTTCGTGCCCTGCTCCGGGAAGATCCCACATGCCGCGGAGTGGCTGGGCCCGTGAGCCATAGCCGCTGAGCCTGTGCGTCCGGAGTCTGTACTCCACAATGGGAGAGGCCACAACAGTGAGAGGCCCGTGTATCGCAAAAAAAAAAACAACAAAACTCTTCATTGAGTTTTTAATCTTAGATATTCCATGCTTTGCTTTAGAATGTCTGTTTGAATCATTTTTAATTGATTACAAATTTTGGTCAAAATTATCCTTTTATATATTTTGCCCACTGTTTTTCTAAATGTTCTTGTTCACATTATTTTCATAGCTATTATTGCTATTATCTTCATAGTCATTAAGCAAAATCAATATTTTATTATTCTAATAACTGGATCTTCCATTTGTGTTGACTGCAATATTTTTAGTCATGTTTCTATTCTTCTTTTGCCTGGTACAATAAAATACCAGGCATATAAAAAATTATAGTGTCTCTGGATAGTGTTGTCTTCTTCCACAGAAGGCTGACCCTAAATTCTGGCAAGCAGCCTTATTGGGAGAAAGTCTCCTTAATCCACGTGGGAATTTAGCTGAGTCCAGGTTTGCTTGAAGTTTTGATAAAGCTCATTCTGTTTCTGTTTCAACTGTGTTCTAAAGATTTAGATCTCCATGGGCCCCAACTGAGATCTTGGACTGTTTATTAAAACCCTTATTACTTGGTCAGATCTGAACTCCAATTATGGCTTCTTAATACAGTAAGTCTACCAAAACTTCACTCTGAATTTCAGTATCTTTTGGCTTAGCTTCTGAACTTATTACTCCATAAAACTTAACAATTTTGCAAATTTCTCAAAATGACAAACCTCCAACTGTCACACTCATTTATCGCTACCTTTTTTTTTTTTTTTTTTCTCTGTATGGGCTAGGCACATCAGTTCTTGATGGCCTTGCCAGCTCCAAACTCCAATGTTGTCTTTCCAGACCTGTGCATTATTTAAAGTTCTTCTGGTTTCTTAGACTTGGACTTTGGAAAACTTCCCCACCGTTCTTCTGGGGAAAAAAATTCACCAAGGCCCTGGGGGAAGAAACAAATTGCAAATGTAAGCAAATCAAATGTTGGCTTACTTGAGAATTTCTTGAAAACCCTGACCTGGCAAGTTGTGGTTGCCTCAGCAACTCTGTAGGGTATATATATAACATATATATGTAGATATGACATAAATATATATCATATTTTCCCTTCAATAAGCATAGGCCTATAAACGTAGAAGAGTTGACTATAAATATACATTTCCAAGAATTACTTTTGAGGAATATCAATAGTCATAGTTTGAATGGCAAAAGGTTTCTGTTGAAGGAACATACGGAAACATTATTGATTTTTGGCTTTGAAAGATGTGTATACGTGATGGATTTGGATGTTCTCTACCATTTCAATAGTGTGAAAATTTAATAAGACATTATAACCCAATTTGTACAGTTTCATAGTTTCAAATTTTTAAGTGCTAAGTTGTGTATTTTTCAAAAAGATTCTTGGGTTGATGAAAAATTTCATAATAATAGACATCAATATATAACTGGCAAATGAGTATTAGAAAATATCCACTCCAGTTTTATCTGTTTGTATTTATATTAATTTCTGAGTGAGAATTTTAATAAATAGTATAAAGTTTTGTTTTTATTAGTATCTCTCAGAACTTTATTTAAAATAAAATGCAAAAGTATTTGCTTTTTTCATGTAAACATATCTATGGCATAGTTTCAGATTTTCACTTTTTACATGCAGAAATATAGTGTACTAGGAATATTTCTCCCAATATTAGTATTTTTATTAGTAGAGGTATTATGTGTCTATTCAGGTGAGAAAGCAGAGCTGGGTAAAACATTGAGTACAGATGAAAGTGTTGGAATTTAGAGTATTAAATAGTTGGATAAACTTGGGTTTTAATCTGTGTCCACTCTTACTGTACATGAGTACTTGAAAAATTAATTTCATTAGGAATTCACTTTCTTATCTATAAAATGAGGATAATGCTATTTAGCTTACAGTGTTGTTGTGGAGATTAGGCAGTGCATGTGGGGCACTTTGAGTAAAGAGTACACTGGGACTGCACTTACAAAGTGCTTTGTAGATATTAATATTTTGTTTATTGCCCACCATATGTAAAAACAAAACAACAGAACAGCTATCACTGTTAAAGAGAAAATCCATAAAATTTCCCAGATCAATTAGTTTTTTTGACATTTATGAACTTTGTATATCTTGCACAATAAAATAATGAAGTTAACACCATTAAACATAGTATAATAAATGCCTTCAAGTTGAAACCTAAGCATTACATTAAAAATTAAGACTCTAAATACAAATATATTATCACACACATATGCAATTATTCTCAAGTAGAAGAAGTCAAATGCAGAGATTGGAAGTTCATTTGACTTCTGTTGATGACTATAAATATTTTGCAAGATTGAAAAAATAAGCTTTGAACTTCAACATATTCCTGGAATATAATAGTATTAGAAAATATATGGTAGGATGATTCAACATTCCTACATACCTCTTTCAAAGGCATTACTGTTTATCAAAAATTTTTACCTTGAATTATGACTACTAAATCCTAAGAATCTAATAACACACAGAATTTGGTACTTACCTAAAAGTTTTATGGTAGTATATTCTTGAAGAAAAGTATGATTCTTAAGAAATAATTTCATTTCTATCAATTTAGATGTTATTTCAAATAATGAAAAGTAGTGTAACATAAAATGAACTAAAATAACATAAGCAAACACTTAAGTGCTTGCAAATTTATTGTATTTATTTATTTTTTATATTAATTTATTTTATTTTTATTTTTGGCTTTATTGGGTCTTAGTTTATTTTGGACTGCATCGGGTCTTAGCTTCTGCACATGGGGTCTTCATTGAGACATGCAGGATCTTTTTTCATTGTGGTTCGGGCTCTTCATTGTGGCATGCAGGCTTCTCTCTAGTTGTGGCATGCAGGTTTTCTCTCATCTTAGTTCCCCAACCAGGGATGGAACCTGCGTCCCCTGCATTGGAAGGTGGATTCTTTACCACTGGACCACCAGGGAAGTCCCAAGTGCTTGCAACTTTAAATGATTAAAATACTTATAGTGTATGAAGTACTCGTATTTCATTTGGAAAGTTTTGAGTAAGGTTTAATAGTTCTATGTATGGAATAAAGTTGCTTAGGCCTTATTTATTTTAATGACTTTTGAAATGGGCTTTGAAAAACACTTACATTGAAAATCATTTGAAAAGCAGTGTATAGTAGTTTTATGACATTATTGTATGGTTTTTGAAATTATATAGTGATTTTCCATTTTAAACAGCTCTAAAGGGTAAATTTGTTAAGTTCCAAAATGGTAGAATCACATTAGCCAAGAAAGGATATGTATATATGTATATATGGATGACTAAATTAATGCAAAAGGGGAAGTGTTTGCTTCACCTTTGTAAAGTAAATTAGGTAAATGCATAGCTTACATTATAATTCACTTTTGACACAGAGTATCCATTTCAGTTGTAGTAAGTTATTACTTGATGATTTTTTATTTGTTTTTTAAATCACTTTTACTAAAAATGCATGCAATAAAATATTGAAATTACTTTTTTTTTTACATTTTAGACTCTACAAATGATCAGTTTTGAGATACTTAGATTGAGGTATATTTTACTGGTATTTGGTTTAACTTTTGTTGTTTTAATTTTCTAACGTTAAATGAAGCAACTTGCTTTTCTAAGTTCTGCTTTGAGTTTATAGGGCTCATAGCTAAGATGTGAGTAATTCAACAAATTTTCTCTCTTTCACATTCTTTTCACTGAAATGCCTCTCTTTAAGTCTCCAAACAGAAGAAAATTAAGTAATTATAGGATTTTTTTTCTTTTGCTTATATTAGAGAATGCTTGAGCAAAATAAATATTACTTTTTGTCATATATCTTTTTCTTTGTATTTCTAAATCCGAATGTTTCATGTTGTTGTATTTTAAAACTTGTTTCAATAAAAATCATTAAACCTCACATAGTGATAATCTTTTGCTTTGCAATCATTCCCTGCTCTTGGGAAAATTTTTAATTACTGATGGAATTTTACATATGACATTGGTTTCATGGTAGAGTACATACCTCCTCAAAGTTCCCTCTGCCTTAATAATAAAATATTTGGATGTGAAAGAGGCTAAGAGATAATTTACTTCCAATACTTCAGCTAAAACTGAGAGCTATAAAGCTAATGTAACTTGCTCAAGTTTACAGATCAAATGAGTGGTAGGAATAGAAAGAGGAAGAAGAAAATGTAAAATGGAGTGACTTCCAGGTGTTGGGTCTTCTGCTAGAGCCTTAAAAGTATTACCTCTTTAGGGCTTCCCTGGTGGCGCAGTGGTTGCGAGTCTGCCTGCCTATGCAGGGGACGCAGGCTCGTGCCCGGGTCTGGGAAGATCCCACATGCCGTGGAGCGGCTGGGTCCGTGAGCCATGGCCGCTGAGCCTGCGCATCCGGAGCCTGTGCTCCGCAACGGGAGAGGCCACAGCAGTGAGAAGCCCGCGTACCACAAAAAAAAAAAAAAAAAAAAAAAAAAGTATTACCTCTTTAAATCTCCTAATGTTCCTTTGAGATAGATTCTTCCCATTTTATAGGTGAGGCAGCTAGATCTTGGATAAAGTAAGATGACTCTGAAAATTATATATTTTGTTTTCCCCATGTAAAAACTGTAAATAAGTTTAAGAACCCATGTGAAGGTAGACAATAAACTTTAGTGTCAAGAACTGATTGCCTACACCACCCATCTTTTTTTTTTTTTTTTTTTTTTTTGCGTTACATGGGCTTCTCACTGTTGTGGCCTCTCCCGTTGCGGAGCACAGGCTCCGGACGCGCAGGCTCAACAGCCATGGCTCACGGGCCCAGCCGCTCCGCGGCATGTGGGATCTTCCCAGACCGGGGCACGAACCCGTGTCCCCTGCATCGGCAGGCGGACTCTCAACCACTGCGCCACCAGGGAAGCCCAATCTTGATGGTACTATATTTATTGGTTGTCAGACAAGCACTGTCACTATGATGTTTTAGCAAACAGATCTTTCTAGATTAATGTGCAAGGGGAGCTTTATCCAGTCATAAGGTTCCATATCTCGTTAACCTTCAGAGACCAATAATTCGACCTCATTTTCTGACTTGCTGCAGGAAGTCCAGGCTTTCACGAGGTCTTCCTCCCCATGTTTGTCTGTGGAAATACCAGGAAGGGCTTCCACATGCCACACATCTCTCTGCCCTTTTGACCAGCACCTTCTCTTCTCTAGTTCACTACTTTTGGTCTGCAGATTAGAATTCTTAGGGTGTACTGCTCCTTCTACTGTACTAATCTATCCACATTGTGGATACAGCCCTTCAATTTCTCACAATTAAAACAAAGATCAGGTCATAATATTCAATAAGTCTTTATTGAAACAGTGAGAATTTTAATTGGTTGCTGAGCATACCTTAACTCCCTCTCTAGATAGCTAGAGGCCATCTCTACATTTTGAGGAGGGTTGCCAGGTAAACCACAGGATGTCCAATTCAATTTGAATTTCAGAAAATAACAAAATAATATTTTAGTGTAAAATTGACCAAAATATCAGGATGCACTTATACTAAAACTTGGACATAATTATACCAAACACTAGGGGACACTTAAACTAAACAGGAAAATAAATATGCTGTTTATCTGAAATTTCAATTAAACTGGTGTCTGTAAATTTTTATTTGCTAAGTCTGGCAACTCTAGTTTCATGTGCCAGGTTTCCTTAACCATGTGAGAGCTCTCCCTAGAGTCCACTCTTCTAATTTCACATGTCCCTCCTTTTTATCCTTAGATCTTTAACTTATCAAGAATTTTTAAGTACATTTAAAATATATAACTTATGCTTTTCTTGAATAGTTAGCATCAGAAATCCTGATTTTGGCTCTCACTCCATTTATAGGCTTTGGACATGAGGATGATTACTTAATCCTTCTGAATCTCCTTTTCTCTGTTGCTGTAAACTAAATGTTTATGTCCTCCCAAAATTCATATGTTAAATCTTAATGGCCATTGTGATAGCATTTGGAGGTGGGACCTTTGGGAGGTGATTAACCATGAAGAGGGAGTCCTCATGAATGAGACTGGTTCCATTATAAAAAAGATCCCCTGCTCTTAATCCCATGGAAGACATGGTGAGATGTCCACCACTGAACCTGACCTTGGACTCTCACTAGATATTGAATCATCCAGCACCTTGATCTTGGACTTCCCAGCCTCCAGAACTGTGAGAAATAAATGTTTGTTGTTTAAGCCACTAAATCTATAGAATTTGTTATAGCAACCAAAACTGACATCCATATATTAGTTTAGCTCAAACTATAAGCCTTGCCTTTCATGGTGGCTGTGAGAATTAGGTGAGATAACAAGGGAAAATACATTAAGAAAACAGAAATTCTGATACAACTATAAAGAAATATGTTATGTCTCATGTTGTCTTGTAAGTTATGTTTTACATGGTTTCATTTCATGGAAATATAATGGGGAGAATCTGTAAATCATAGCCATATGATAGAAGAGATACCAACAAAAAAGGGCAGAATACTCAGTCTTTTGCCCCTTTTCTCTCTGGATGTCCTTCTAAGTCAGTGTGTCAGCCTGGACCATGGTATCTCTCCTGATTCAAATTTCAAATATTTCTGATTGGAGTTCTCCAACCTGCCTCTGCCCTTTTATGTTTCTGACCCATACTTAAACCTCATGTTTAATTGAAATTGGGCATGTTGTGTAGTCAGTCCCCTAGCCCTTAATCTCAGAGTTTGGTATGACCTGACCTTAATTCTTGATGTTCAGTTTTATGGTAGATTTGTTTATGTCTGTTTCTGGATGGGTATATGTGTACTCTCTCTTAATCTAGACTGTTTTCATTTCATTTGAAATCCTCAGTAGTTTTAAAAGGAGGGGACCCTGCCTCTTTTCTCTGATGTTTAAAAAGATCTTTCCAAATCATTTCTCCAAATTTTGCTTTCTCCAATTAGTTTGAATATTTTTTTTCCTTTCTAACACATTAGTGTTTTCATGGAACTAACTGGTATCAAAGACTGTGTAAATCTACTGAACCATTTATAAGGTTCCCACATGATATGCTTTTGGAATCCAACAGTCAGTCAGCTTTTGTTCCAAACATAACCATTCATCGAACCTAGAAAAGTATTTTCCTCTAGTGTAGATGTTACAAAAAAAAAAAAAAAAAACCCCAAAACAAAAAAACAAAACAAAACAAATATTAACAGATACACACTACTGTATAAAAAATAAATAAGCAACAAGGATTTACTGTATAGTACAGGAAACCATAATCAATATCTTGTAATAACCTATAATGAAAAATAAACTGAAATATATGTGTTATATATATATATATACGTATATATATATACATATATATATACGTATATATATATATACATATATATATACGTATATATATATATAACTGAATCACTTTGTTGTACACCTGAAACTAACACAGTATTGTAAATCAAATATATTTTAATTTAAAAAAACCCTAAAATTGAGGAAAAAACCTTGAGTAAAGCATTTGATTGAGTGCTGCTATTAGGACACACCAAGATATATAGCATTTATATGATTTTCCCCTTTTCTTAGGAGGGTAATGTCCTTCAAGACTTATTAAGTCCACTTCTACCTTCCAAGGTAGAAATAAACATGTATTCTGTTTATAACATTAAATACTAATTAAATACTAATAAAACTTTGAATAATTTACTTGTGTGACTTAAGATCTATGGAGGTAATTCTGTGTGTTGTTATTAAGATGCATAAGCTTCCAAAATGGAGCTACTTTTTAGAAAAACAGATCAAGTACTCAAGTACTATGAGAAGTGTTACTTCTTTGGCAGGAATGCTTCCCTGTTGTTGAATATTTGGTACATTCATTGTGTTATCAAATCCTAAATAATTTGGCAAACTGAATTTATGTATTCTGTAAAAATAAAATCAGTTTCCATGATCAATTATTTGAAAGTTCACTTAAAAGTGTTCTTTTCATTGCAGAACAACTAAGCCAATGCACCACAACTACTGAACCTGTGCTCTAGAGATTGCAAGCCACAACTACTGAGCCCATGTGGCACAACTACTGAAGCTCACATGCTTAGAGACCATGCTCCACAACAAGAGAAGCTACCACAATGAGAAGCCCATGTGCTGCAATGAAGAGTAGTCCCTCCTTGCTGTAACTAGAGAAAGCCGTGCACAGCAGTGAAGAATCAAAGCAACCAAAAATAAATAAATAAATAAATTTATATTTTAAAAAGTTTTGTTTTCATTAACATTTTAAACTATTTCCTTTTTCCTAGGGAGAGGAAAGGATGAATGGCAACCTTTGTACACTTAAGAAAGTAGAGTTTCTCTACAAGTCAGAAGGGAGTGGCATGATATACTTAAAGTGATGAAACGGAAGAACCTACAAACAAGATTACTCTACCCAGCAAGGATCTCATTCAGATTCGATGGAGAAATGAAAAGCTTTAAAGACAAGCAAAAGCTAAGAGATTTCAGCACCACAAAAACCAGCTCTACAACAAATGCTAAAGGAACTTCTCTAAGTGGGAAACACAAGAGAAGAAAAGGACCTACAAAAACAAACCCAAAATAATTAAGTAAATGGTCACAAGAACATACATATTGATAATTACCTTAAATGTGAGTGGATTAAATGTTCCAACCAAAAGACACAGGCTTGCTGAATGGATACAAAAACAAGACCCATCCATATGCTGTCTACAAGAGACCCACTTCAGACCTAGGGACACATACAGACTGAATGTGAGGGGATGGAAAAATATATTCCATGCAAATGGAAATCAAAAGAAAGCTGGAGTAGCAATACTCATATCAGTGAAAATAGACTTTAAAATAAAGAATGTTACAAGAGACAAGGAAGGACACTACATAATGATCAAGGGATCAATCCAAGAAGAAGATATAACAATTATAAATATATATGCACTCACCATAGGAGCACCTCAATAGATAAGGCAACTGCTTACAGCTATAAAAGAGGAAATTGACAGTAACAAAATAATAGTGGGGGACTGTAACATCTCACTTACACCAATGGACAGATCATCCAAAATGAAAATAAATAAGTAAACAGAAGCTTTAAATGACACAAGAGCCCACATAGATTTAATTGATATTTATAGGACATTCCATCCAGAAACAGCAGATTATACTTTCTTCTCAAGTGCACATGGAACATTCTCCAAGATAGATCACATCTTGGGTCACAAATCAAGCCAGAGTAAATTTAAGAAAACTGAAATCATATCAAGCATCTTTTCTGACCACAACACTATGAGATTAGAAATGAATTATGGGGGAAAAAAATGTAAAACACAGAAACACAGGCAGGATAAACAATATGTTACTAAATAACCAAGAGATCACTGAAGAAATCAAAGAGGAAATCAAAAAATACCTAGAGACAAATGACAATGAAAACACGACAATCCAAAACCTGTGGGATACAGCAAAAGCAGTTCTAAGAGGGAAGTTTAAAGCTATACAAGCCTACCTCAAGAAACAAGAAAAATCTCAAATAAGCAATCTATCCTTACACCTAAAGGAACTAGAGAAACAAGAACAAACAAAACACAAAGTTAGCAGAAGGAAAGGAATCATAAAGATCAGAGCAGAAATAAATGAAATCAAAAAAACAAAAAAAAAAAAGAAAAAGATATCAAGGGTCAATAAAACTAAAAGCTCGTTCTTTGAGAAGATAAACAAAATTGATAAACCGTTAGCCAGAATCATCAAGAAAAAGATGAAGAGGACTCAAATCAATAAAATTAGAAATGAAAAAGTAGAAGTTACAACAGACACCGCAGAAATAAAAAGCATCCTAAGAGACTACTACAAGCAGCTCTATGCCAAAAAAAATGGACAACCTGGAAGAAATGGACAAATTCTTAGAAAGGTATAACCTTCCAAGACTGAAACAGGAAGAAATAGAAAATATGAACAGACCAATCACAAGTAATGAAATTGAAGTTTTGATTAAAAATCTTCCAACAAACAAAAGTCTAGGACCAGATGTCTTCACAGGTGATTTCTATCAAACATTCAGAGAAGAGCTAACACTCATCCTTCTCAAACTCTTCCAAAAAATTGCAGAGGAAGGAACACTCCCAACCTCATTCTATGAGGCCACCATTAACCTGATATCAATATCACTGATGAATATACACGCAAAAATCCTCAACAAAATACTAGCAAACAGAATCCAACAACACATTA
The DNA here is from genome assembly GCF_949752795.1 of Hyperoodon ampullatus. Lineage (NCBI taxonomy): Eukaryota > Metazoa > Chordata > Mammalia > Artiodactyla > Ziphiidae > Hyperoodon > Hyperoodon ampullatus. Next base: position 128,855,094 of record NC_136918.1, read on the forward strand.
AAAGGATCATACACCATGATCAAGTGGGATTTACCCCAGGGATGCAAGGATTCTTTAATATACGTAAATCAACCTATGTGATAAACCATATTAACAAATTGAAGGCTAAAAACCATATGATCATCTCAATAGATGCAGAAAAAGCTTTTGACAAAATTAAACACCGATTTATGATAAAAACTCTCCAGAAAGCGGGCATAGAGGGAACTTACCTCAACATAATTAAGACCATATATGACAAATCCACAGCAAACATCATTCTCTGGTGAAAAACTGAAAGCATTTACACTAAGACAAGGAACAAGACAAGGATGTCCACTCTCACCACTATTATTGCATAGTTTTGGAAGTGCTAGCCACAGCAATCAGTGAAGAAAAAGAAATACAAATTGGAAAAGAAGAACTAAAACTGACACTGTTTGCAGATGACATAATACTATACATAGAGAATCCTAAAGATGCTACCAGGAAATAACTAGAGCTAATAAATGAATTTGGTAAAGTTAGAGGATACAAAATTAATGCACAGACATCTCTTGCATTCCTATACACTAATGATGAAAAATCTGAAAGAGAAATTAAGGAAAGAGTCTCATTTACCATTGCAACAAAAAGAATAAAATACCTCGTAATAAACCTACTTAGGGAGACAAAAGACCTGTACTCACAAAACTATAAGACACTGATGAAAAAAATTAAAGATGATACCAACAGATGGAGAGACATACCATGTTCTTGGATTGGAAGAATCAATATTGTGAAAATGACTATACTACCCAAAACAATCTACAGATACAATGCAATCCCTATCAAATTACTAATGGCATTTTTTACGGAACTAGAACAAAAAATCTTAAAATTTGTTTGGAGACACAAAAGACCCCAAATAGCCAGAGCAAGCTTGAGGGAAAAAAATGGAGCTAAAGGAATCAGACTCCCTGACTTCAGACTATACTACAATGCTACAGTAATCAAGACAATATGGTACTGGCACAAAAACAGAAACATAGATCAATGGAACATGATAGAAAGTCCAGAGATAAACCCACGCACCTATGGTCAACTAATCTATGACAAAGGAGGCAAGGATATGCAATGGAGAAAAGACAGTCTCTTCAATAAGTGGTGTTGGGAAAACTGGACAGCTACATGTAAAAGAATGAAATAAGAACACTCCCTAACACCACACACAAAAATAAACTCAAAATGAATCAGAGATCTAAATGTAAGACAGGACACTATCAAACTCTTAGAGGAAAACATAGGAAGAACACTCTACGTCATAAATCACAGCAAGATCCTTTTTGACCCACCTCCAAGAGAAATGGAAATAAAAACAAAAATAAACAAATGGGACCTAATGAAACTTAAAAGCTTTTGCACAACAAAGGAAACCATAAACCAGACGTAAAGACAACCTTCAGAATGGGAGAAAATATTTGCAAATGAATCAACAGACAAAGGATTAATCTCCAAAATATATAAACAGCTCATGCAGCTCAATATTAAAAAAAAACAAACAAACCAATCCAAAAATGGGCAGAAGACCTAAATAAACATTTCTCCAAAGAAGACATTCAGTTGGCCAAGAAGCACATGAAAAGCTGCTCAACATCACTAATTACTAGAGAAATGCAAAGCAAAATTGCAATGAGGTATCACCTCACAACAGTTAGAATGGTCATCATCAGAAAATCTACAAACAACAGAAACTGGAGAGGGTGTGGAGAAAAGGGAACCCTCTTGCACTGTTGGTGGGGATGTAAATTGATACAGCCACTATGGAGAACAGTATGGAGGTTCCTTAAAAAACTAAAAATTGAATTACCATATAATCCAGCAATCCCACTACTGGGCATATACCCTGAGAAAACCATAATTCAAAAAGACACATGGGGCTTCCCTGGTGGCGCAGTGGTTGAGAGTCCGCCTGCCAATGCAGGGGACACGGGTTCGTGCCCCGGTCCGGGAAGATCCCACGTGCTGCGGAGCAGCTGGGCCCGTGAGCCATGGCCGCTGAGCCTGCGCGTCCGGAGCCTGTGCTCCGCAACGGGAGAGGCCACAACAGTGAGAGGCCCGCGTACCGCAAAAAAAAAAAAAAAAAAAAAAAAAAAAGACACATGGACCCCAATGTTCACTGCAACACTATTTACAATAGTCAGGTCATAGAAGCAACCTACATGCCCATCAACAGACAAATGGATAAAGATGTTGTGGTACATATATACAATGGAATATTACTCAGCCATAAAAAGGAACAAAATTGGGTCATTTGTAAATATGTGGATGGATCTAGAGGCTGTCATACGGAATTAAGTAAGTCAGAAAGAGAAAAACAAATATCGTATGTTAGCACATATATGTGGAACCTAGAAAAATGGTACAGATGAATGGGTTTGCAAGGCAGAAACTGAGACATAGATGTAGAAAACAAACATATGGACAGCAAGGGGGAAAGCCATGGGGGGTGGGGTTGGTGGTGTGATGAATTGGTCGATTGGGATTGACATGTATACACTGATGTGTATAAAATTGATGACTAATATGGACCTGCTGTATAAAAAAAATAAATAAAATAAAATTAAGAAAAACATATTTAATGTCTTCATAGTATTTTATTGTATAAATATATGATAATTTACTTATAATTCCCCTAAATTTTGAGTATTTAGAGAACTTTAGTTTTCAGTACTGTAAGTGACAATTCATCTTTATGCATGAATGTCTGTATTTTTGATACATCTTCTGGAATTGTTCCCAAGAAATGAAATTACAGAGTTAGAGGATATGAAAAACATTTAAGCTGTTAACCAAATCACTCAGTTGCTTTTTCAGGAAGATTATGTAAGTTTAATATCTCTCTGGCAGTGTATGAAAAGTGCTTGTTTCACTTCATTCCTGTTACCTTGTGTTTGTTTCACTTCACCTTGTATAAAAAATGTGTTCCTTTCACTTCACCCTTGTTACCTGTGTAAACTTGGTTACCAAGTGTTTAAAGATTTTCTAAATGATAAGTGAAAAATAATTCATCATTATATTTCTTTGATTACTAAGGAAGCTGTGAAATTTTTATACACGTTTTAGCTTTTTCTTCTTTTGTAAATGGTCTGTTCATGTCATTTGCCACTTACATAATAAAAAGCAAAGTCTCGGGCTTCCCTGGTGGCGCAGTGGTTGAGAGGCCACCTGCCGATGCAGGGGAAATGGGTTCGTGCCCCGGTCTGGGAGGATCCCACATGCCGCAGAGCGGCTGGGCCCCGTGATTCATGGCCGCTGAGCCTGCGCGTCCAGAGCCTGTGCTCCGCAACGGGAGAGGCCACAGCAGTGAGAGGCCCACGTACCCCAAAAAAAAAAAAAAAAAAAAAAAAACAGTCTCCCAACCCCCACAAAACAAATAAATTAGAGTTTCTCTATACATAATTTAGAGTTATTTTTACCCAATTTAGTGTTTTTCATGTAACATTTGACTTTATAGCAGCAGAATTTTCTATTTTTTATCCCAATTTTTAAAATAATATTTACCAAATTTCAAATCATTCTTGTTTGGAATAATTAGAAAAAGAAAGGAGGAAAGCAGTCAAATAAAATCAGGCTGCCCACTTAAATTGAATTTCAAATAAACATTATTTTTCAGTATAAGTATGTCCCATGCAATATTTGAGATATTATACTGAAATATTTTTTGTATGACGTTCAAATTTAACTGAGAGTCCTGTATTTCTATTAGCTAAATGTATTAACACTAGAAGGGAGATAAAGTAGATGGTAAAGAGAAGAAATTGAGGTATTTATCAATGAAGTTTGGGAAGTATACTTGTAATTTGGATTAGAGCTCTAATTTCATTAGCTGTGAAGTGAGAAAGAGTTAGTTACTGTGCATTTTTAGAGGAAGTCATTGCATTTCTTGGGTGGGCCCCAAATCTGCTTGGATGTTATAGATAAAGAGACACACAGAGATTGAGGAATTTTCCTAAACTAGCAAATGGTATAGCTAAAACTAATCTTGGTGACAACAGTTTGTTTGTGTCCAAAGACTCCCCCAACCTCCACCCATCACTCTAAATGCTCCATCCTCTGGGAGAGCCTTGCCACAAACCAGACACTTGCTCATCTGCAAAATTCTTAGTATGCCAAATGTACACGATAAAGCCAGTCTTGCAATGTTCTAAAGGCCTGCTAAAACATATTTATAGCATAACATAAATAATATGCACTTAACACAAAAATTTATTTTCCTTATTAAGGCTTTAAATTTCTTTGAATCTCTGGGATCATGACAGGAGTCAGAAAAGAGGATCTGGTATTATGAAACTGAGAGGCTAGGGAGATTATTTTGAATCATTTATTTGGAAAGACATTGAATCATCAGTTAAAAGAAAAAGAAAAAAAAAAAAAACAAGGGGAGAAATCCCTCCTTATATCAGTGTATTATCCACTACCAAGCAAAACAAATTTTCAAATATTGCATGGAAACTTGTAGTGATGGAGAACCTGAGATATATTTAGTAAGGAAGGGAGATAGAAAGAAAATTTATGCTAATAAGAATAATATTACTAATTTTAGATCTGCATACTAATATTAGAATTGATGCTACTTGTATTTGCTATGCTCTTGTCATTATTCTATTGCATGTATTTATTAGAGGTCTCACAGTTTTATCTCTAATTTTGTTTCCTAAGGTCTCACAGTTTTATCTCTAATTTTGTTTCTTAAGTGTTTTTTAGTCTCCTGTAATAATAATAGAAGGTAACATTATATGAGAGATTCTTTACAAGCGTTTGATCTGTTTATGAAACTGTCAAGACATATCTATGGGGCATATTTGATGTGCTTTTATTTACCCTGTTTCAGATGTGAATAAACTGAAGGTTTGTGGGTTCAGTAAAATGTTTAAGGTTACACAGCTAGTAAGGGAAGGAGCCAAGGTAGAACCCAAGAGCTCTCTTTTCTACTATGTTCTGTTATTCTACTTCCAGTAATGTCTTAGATCCATTAATCATTCTTATTTATAGATACCTTTGTCAAATCAATGCTGAAAAATTTTAACTATTACTCCTAGATTTAGAAGCAATTTTTTTTTTTTCTATGCAGCTTCAAACCCTTAGATTCTTTCCAATTTTAGGATTTTCTTGGTTTTCTGCCTGATTTTTCTAAAATAGTATTTTAATGGCCTATCTGGTGTAAATTTATTTTATTTTATTATTTAGTTTATTTTAAAGCTTGAGGGGATAATTTCTGACTTGAAGTTAGCTGGAAGTACTGATGCAACTTTGACTTGTGCTATCTTTGAGGATGGGTTAGCAGCATCCTGAAAAGGTAAATGGAAAGACCCCCAGTTTGGAATTTCATTACAGTACAAATTAACAGGAGCACCTGGATATGGTGAATAGGCTTTTGAGCCACACAAATGTAGGTCGGTCAACTCCTGGCCATGATGTCATTGGTATGTGCTCTGGATTCAGCTGCTTGGCTTGACTCCACTATGACTTCTTCATCTGCAACGTGAGCGTGATAAGGCCATTCTTGCAATGTTGTTTTAAAGGCTTACTAAAATATATTTCTAGCACGATATGAATGGGTGGGCACTTGATAAATGGTAGTTATTTTTATTAATATGCTTAAAGCCAAGTCCATTGATTTTATTTTCCACAGAGATAAGAAAATTAGCTTTTTGACAGTGGTTTTCCCTGCTATGGGATTAATAGGCAAGATGGTCACTAATGGACCCACTCAGCTGTTGTGACACTCTATTGTCTTGGATGATAAAGATTTTAGTGATACCAAATATGCTTACTGTTGTTTCAGCTTTAAAATACCATGCATACTGATTTATTCTCTTTTGCTTTTCAGTGAGGAGACAAGTTATTTTATACAACTTAAATTTTTATGACTGCTAATTTGGCCACTGAAATTAAAATAAATATCATTTCAAGAGACAGATTTCTAGCCAAGCTCCAGTATTCAAGAATGCTACTCTCCAATTTTCACTCCTCATCAGATGTACTGTGTATATGCAAGATTGTTGAACTTGGTAAAAAGAAAATGTTTTCATTTGAGATATTAAATATGCTTGCTGAGTAGTCCATTGTGTACATCACAAAGTTTTAGAATATTTGGCCATACTTGTTAACTCAATAAGGCATTAGAAAAACCCCTGTCAGTATTTGAAAATATTGACTTGTTTGTTGAAAAAAAATTATACAGTGAGAAATTCTATCCAAAGTATATGTTATTTATTTATTTATTTATTTTATTAAACTCCAGGGAATAAACAGAAAATTCACCATAAGAACACAGATGGGCAGTTTTAAAATACTTTTGAGAATCTCTGAGGAGGATAAATGAAAAAGAAGCATGGAAAAATGTCATTTTGCCTCCTGTCTTTATACAACATTGTGAGTGGTCACTAAAATAATCCCATCATAGTCTGTAACTGGTGTAACTTTATTGAGTTTCCTAGAAATAACTCAGTTAAAAATATTACACTTGATATTCTAATAATAAAAAAATAAGTCAGATTATTATTATATATAATAATATACTATAATGGAACATTATTTTACATTCTTTCTCAGAAATGTGCAACTGTCTAAATACCATTAGACTTTAAACTCGTTCAGCACATTGGCTGTGTTTTATCCTTTACTTTTCTGACAAGTTATCTAGAATGTGCTGTGTTGGGTCTCAGTACAATTTCAACATTAACTCATTGATAGATTGAATGTAGTTTCCCAGAGTGGAATTGTCATTTTAAATAAGTTGTTTGGGCTATTTGTTTGGTTATGAGTCCCTTTATGAATCCCCTACCAAAGTCTGCATTGACTGTGACTTCTTATGCAGACACTGAGACAGGTGCCTACCTGTCTCTTTCATTCCCAGTCTCAACAGCCACTGGGATTACTTGCAGATTGCCAAAAACTTTTTATCTTTGCTAGCAACTGACCTTACTGCTCCTTATTAGCTTTTAAAGCTATACTTAGGGGTATTAGAAATGGCTGAAATATCAATTACATCTTTTTTCAGAGACAGAGTTATCAATTTAATAGAATCGTAAAACTGAGTTTATTTATTATAAATACATATATATTTTGTTGGTTATCTTTTTAAATATAGCAGGGTGTACATATCAATCCCAAACTCCCAATTTTTTCCTTAGTTCTAGATAATGTTAAGGCATCTGTTGCACGAGTTTTGTTGTTTATTTGTTTATTGGTGGGAACCTACAACTTTGATTCTGTTTAACTTATGTTAAAATAATAAAATTATATTGAGATTCAGAATTCAGTTCAGAAATACGATTTAAAGTTTTACTAGATTTGTTGGACTCCCACTGAGCATCTATTTCCAAGGGCTGGGAAGTTAGCATTTACATTTCCCAGGTACCCGAGCAGCTAGCATTCTAAAAGTATTATGTTCTCTGCCTAGATTTGGGACATTTCCCTGATTTCAAATCCCAGATCCTTGGATTGCCACTGTAATAGTATGTTATTGCAAACACGCTGTTTTGTGGTGTGGCCAAGTGGTTACTCCATGGAGGGTCAGTTCTTTTGAGCTCTGAGACTTGTTCCTGGGAGCCCTGATCAGGAAGGGATGCTCCAGCCCTTCCAATGATTTCCAAGCACAAAATTCACTTTGCTACGTAAAACAAACAGCCTGTTGTTTACCACTAAGCCCCAAATAATTCAAATGAACTGCTTTTGCACTCAGTCCTTTGGCTTCATGATTTGCAAAACAATTATAAACAGGTAGATAGCATTATTAAATAGCAAAAACCTTAGAAAATGAGAGGCTATTCATTAGTATTTATTATAACTGTGTGTATGACTATAATCCAGTTTTTGTTTTGCACTGTAAATCCTAAAATGTGTTATATTATTTCTGTCAGCTCCAGTTGCCACCATAAAGCCAACATAAGCTGGTTTTACAGGAGTTTACATATAATCTTTAACAGCTGGACTTGAAAATAGTTCAGATTTTAAAGTTGGAAATAATTTCAATTTTACTAGGTAAAGAAATACAAATCTGAGAGGAAGGATTAGGTGATGTAATTTCTTCTGTTTGATAATAAAACTCCACAAGAATCATATTTGAGAAATATAAAAATATGGCTGTGTTGCACTTTTCTAGGACTTTGAGAAGTGTGGGTGACAGAATGCATTTTATGAACATTTTTTATTCCTGGTAAAAATAGCATTACACATATATCTTTAATTCTATGTAACAATGAGCTTATTTTCTCTCTGCTTTTTATATTCCTTTATAGTTTACTACTTTAGGCATTAAAGCAAGGATCTAATATGTTGAGGGAAAGGGGCTGCATATCAAAAGCTTCTTTGTGGATTTCCACATGTCTACTGAAAAATAGTGAATACTATGTATGTGTATCACAATATTCTTTTCTAGACTTTGGCAGCAAAATTATTTCAGTATGATTTTCTATCTTGTAAGCCAACAATGGGTTTATGAGGAGGAGGGGAATATATCTAGAAATTATTTCTTGCAAGGTTAAGAAGCTTTTGGATTTAAGATCCAGTAGTATATTAAAATATTTTGGTTTTCAACAAAAGTGGTGAGTTGCATTTGATTTAGTTTGCATTGAGCTAACATCATCACTCAACTCATCTAATGTTACCAATGGAGTCAAGACATTTTGACATAGATAGATTTGATGTTTTTAAACATGTTAATGCCCAGTTAATTTCAATTTACATATAATCTGCAAATGCATTGTGCACTGGGCACCTCGTTATGGGATGGGGTCAGCACAGTGCACAACACAGTTGGCTTACACTTTGTGGTTAAACACATGAGCTCTGCAGCCCCAATATCTAGATTAAAATCCTGACTCCATCAAATACAGGCTCTATGATTTGGGGCACATCATTGAACTTTCAGTTTCATTTTTTTTTCTTTAAAAGAAGTATTATAATCGTATCTACTTCATGCACTGATATAAGAATCAAATGGAATGATTCATGATATTACTGCAAATTCTCTCAACTAAACTAATTTTGTAATGTTAGTTGATTCCAAAGGCAAGAAAAAAAGGAATAATTCTGCTCATATATAAATTGACTCAAATGATAACGCTGAAAAATACTGGATGTATCATACTAAAATATGTGTGGTTTTAAATAAGGTATGAAGCTGCCTTCTAAAATGTTGCTTCTGCTCAGGGTAGCTTTCTTAATGGGCAGTGGGCCTGGCGCGCCTGGGTGCACCTTACACACTCTAGCCCCCTCCCACATGCTCTGGTACACAAAACCAGCAGTGTGCATGCACCTTGACACATCTACACCCTGCCCTCCATGCGGGGTGATGCTGTCAATTTTATATTCAGGCTAAGGCAGCAGGGATACTAGAGAAGGGATTTCGGTGGATGCTGGGAGCAAGGTCAGCAAGCGACCTTGTACCCACTGTGTGCCTGTTGGCTCCCTCAATGACTGCATGGCTGGGTCTGTGCCTGTGGAGATTTTTGAAGGAGGGATCTGCCTTCCTAACCTGTGGGTTAGCCAGACAACTTGGAATCTCTGCCTCTGACCTCACATTTTCAGAATAATAATAAATCTTTCATGTGAATGACAACCCCTTATATGTAGCACTTTGTGCAGAAAATAATCCAAACATCTGGATGTGGTATTGCTGACTAGAGTCTCATTATTTACTTGAAAATCTAGTGTTGCTGTTTTGAAGTAGATGGACCGGTTAATGGTCAAATTGTTTCAGGTGATTAGAAGTAAATTGTATTGATTTTGAATCCATATCTTCATCCAAAGTGTGCATCTACACTAATAAAAGTTGATGACAAAGACAAAGAATTTTATTATACAAAGAACTACAATCACACATTGACCTCCAGAGCTTTTTCTAAATTGAGTGATATTAGCATCACTTCTTCATCTTCTTCTCGTGGCTCATTCTGCTATCAACTTGAGACACTTCAAAACCCATGATTTCTCTTTATTTCAAAACTTCTTAACCTCCTGCCATCATTTGCATTCCCCTGCAGGCATGGCTACAGACTATATTTTGTCATGTCTTAGAACTCCTCCATTCAATTATTTGAATATGAATTCTGTTATGGATTTAAATAAAAATGCTAACTCACTTTCTTTAGATTTTTGCTCAAATGTCACTTCAACTTTCCTTGACCATGCTACATGAAGTAATGGCTCCTCGCCCACAAGGCTCCCTATCCCTCCTAGCTGCCTTCCTTTTCTCTAAAACACTTATTGCCCTGTGTCATCATATATCTTGTTTGTTTTGTGTTTCTCCTCACTCAAATATAGGCTCATTGAAGAAAGAGACTTCCTGTTTGTTTTTTAAAGTGGTGTATCCCCCAAGTGCCCAGTGCCAAGCACATAGTAGGTGCTCAATAAATATTTTCAAAAATGAATGGTATTACTTTGGCCCACACAGCACACTCGGATATCCAGAGAATGAAGGGGAAAGAGGTAGCTAATACAAAAAATAAAACTTAGAAAAAATAAACCAAAGAGAGGAGCCAAAAATCCTTAAATTTCCCCCAGGGAATAGCTTTCTATGTAAAGGATTAAGTCTAGAAGAATTGGATCAACTCTTTTTATATTTGGCTGTGGTTAATATCTGAGGCATCTGATGTAAAGTTTTCCAGTAAAACTAGGTGGTGGATATCAAAGATGGACACAGTAAAATCTACAGTTTAGTTGGTAATCAGGGAAGTTACATACACTGGGATGGAAAGGGAATTGAAGCAGGTTTTCCCTTGGAAGGTAAGTGGGAGGAAATTAGGTGGTGGTTCAGGGCTCAACTCATCCAGAGAGTAACTGTGTTGGGAAAAAAAGGGTATAGGTTGAAAGCCAGTTAGGCAGAAGACGTGGCAGATAGTTGAGGTTCAATAGGGAGGTCCCAAGTTGATGCTCCCTTAGATACACAGAAGATCCAGTTCACTTCTACAGACACAGGACACAATATTTGGGAACACCATCCTATCATCTAATGGGAAAATAGGTCCTATTATACTGCTGGATTTGGCTTACCTTGATTCAGAACCTGGATGAGGTTGCATCTACTTGATGTATGTTGATCTATCTGGCAGTTGGGTGGGTCTTAATCAAAATGGAAGAGGCGAACCTCATTCTCTAGTGACAACCTCTCATCTCTTCAGCTTCCCACTTCCCCAATCTTGGTGAACCTACTTTTGCCTCTGTCAAATCCTTCTGAACTTCAACTACTCCTGCCCTCTCTTCAGTCTGCCCTGTCCAGCTTCTTGATGCAAAACCACTATACTAATAAAGCTTTTTCAAGTCCTTTAAACTACTTTAATGGTTTGCCCTACTACCATAACTTTCTTAGAAGTCCTCATTCCAGTCTCTTGCACACAAAAGCCGAGACAGTAGTACAATTACTGAGATGGTCAAATAATCCCATTCCACTTGGATTTGTTGTTCAGAGTCAACTGTGACCCTCAGTGCTGAGAGACTACTCTCAGAACAAATTTCACATTTCCTCTACTCTCGTCAAGCCCTCTCTACTACTCAGCCCCACTCAGCAACTTGTGACCTTCTACAAATAAGATCAACAACAAAATGAGGACTTCTTTCACCCCACTTCAAAATTTCTCCATATCTTCTCCTCTATGTCTCAGGAAGTAGAGACTCTTCTCTTTACTTCTCCTCCCAACTCACCTACTTCTACTTGCATCAGTCATTTGGAGCGCCTATGCTTCTTCACTTTCTCTCTCTCGATGAAGTCCAAGCCTAGAGACTCTGTTCCAACTAGTTTTCAATAAGTCCATTTAATGGGAATACTATTTTTTTTCTGAGGTTCTTCTCTTATCATATATATTATCAACTTTCCTTTCCAGTCCATCTTGCTTTTTCTTCAAGTCATGGGTAGAATAGTGTTTCACCTTCCCTGAAGATAAAAATTACTTCCAGCCCCTATTGAAAATACAATTTCGTAGGACAGTCTCTAGATGTATGAATACAAGGGGTCAAGAACACGACTTGGAAACATATTTTTAACAAGTTCTCCTCCAGCTTAGGCAAGTAATTCTTGGGCCAGTTTAGTGGAAAAGAAAAAAAAAAACGAATGCAGAGGATCTACATTTATGCTTTTTCTTTGTTTGTTTTTTGCTTCTGTGTTGAAATTTTTTTCAAATTTCTTTGCTTCATTTGATAACTCAACACAAGTGGATCTCAAATATTTATTTTTAAATCTATTATTTTTCTTTGGAATTGAGTTACTGTTAGAAATCTTTGGTTGGCTTTCCTCATTTAAAATTTGTGGATCTTTTCTGTAAATTAATGAACTTTATTTTTTAGAATGGTTGAAGATTTGCAGAAAAACTGGACAGTTGGTACAGAGATTTCTCAAAGAACTCAACCCCCACCAGTTTTCCCTATCACAGTTTTCCTATAACATTTTGCATTATATGGTATATTTTTTATAACTAAGCAGCCAACATTGACATTATTAACTGAAGTCCAATGTCTGTATTTATATTAAGGTTCACTCTTTATGTTGCAAAGTTCTATGGGTGTTGACAAATGTATAATGTCCTGTGTCCACCATTGCAGCATCATACAGAATAGTTTTACTGCCCTAAAAATCTGTGCTTTATTTATCCATTTCTTCCTCCTTTCCCCTGAAGCCCTAGAAACGTTGTTCTTTTTACTGTCTCCATTTTTTTTTTCCTTTTCCAGAATATCATACTATCAGAATCATAGAGTACATAGCCTCTTCAGACTGGCTTCTTTCACATAGCAGTGTACACTTAAGTTTGCTC